>NC_056752.1:13067500-13342500 GCF_018687715.1 Carya illinoinensis
GAAAATAAGGATAAAATAAATTAAAAAAAAAAAAAGATAAAACGTATCAAGTTGGCCGAGTCGGAATTAAAGTCGGAAGTTGGAATTCCGGCCCCGATCAGAAATCCGACTACCGATAGTAATCGGAATTCCGAACAGAATCGAACTCCAATTCCTCTCGGAATCGGAATCGGAGCTCGATTTCGACTCCGACAAAAGTTGGAGTCAGAAGTCGAAATTCCGATTCCGACGCCGTCAGAATCGGAGCACAGCCCTATTGCCTTATCTTTTGATTTTATCTCTTGCCGATCAACTTTATCCCGATAATTCTAATATTAAAATTATTTAAATAATTAAATTTACCTCTTTTTATCAGTTTAAATTTTTGCGATAAGTGGTGACCTAACATGATACCAAAATAGAGATTTACCTCTTCCTTTCCACCTCTTCTTCCCTCCTCTCTCCATCCTTCCTTCCCTCTTCTGCCTCTCATTCCCTCATTTCTCTTCTTTAATTTATTTTGTTTCCTTCAAGGCTGAAAAGATGGATCTACAGTTCTTTAGCACCTCTTATGAAGTACAAGTAGTACAAGATGCTTCCTAAGCTGATCGTTAGGAAGATAGTGGCGGATAATCAGATCAGATTGTTTAAATCTGACTTTCATGGCTAATTTCAAAGTCTACCAAAGTAAATCTAAACTGTAATTCTTTATTTTCACATCTATCTTTTTGCTTTCATTGTTGTTTCCTTTTATTTAGTTAAAAAATAAGAAAAAGAGATCGTCTCTCAAGTGTTTTTTTCTGTAGAGGTTAAGCCCTCTCTTTCTATAGATGGTAGGGTATGATTCTCTATTTTAGGCAAAGTGCTATCTCTTAGATGATTTATCTGTACAGAGCTACAACCGTAGTTAAGATCATACCAGTCACAAAGAAATTTGTGTATTCGTAGAGCTCCAAATGCAGTAGTTGGCTTGTGAGCTAAGAATTTTTCTGTATGTATCCGGTCATAGATGTAACTTTTCTCTGATGAATAAATTAAATCAATTTCCCCAAAAAAATAGAGATTTTGAATTCAAACCCTCACTCTATACTTAAATATCTCACATATTAAGTCCACTTACTAAAAAAGAAAAGTTTGGCTAACAGGTGGAGGTAAATGTTAAGATATAATTTAAATAATTAAATTTACCCTAGAATAAGTGGTGATTAGACTAATGTATTGTCTCAAGCTAGGTAAGAAACCTTATTGAAGTCTGTGCTGCAATCAATTCCCACTTATAGCATGTGCATATTTAAACTTCCCAAGTCAATTCTTAAGAGTCTCAACCAACTACTGCAATTATTTTGGTTGGGTCAGAAAGATAACAGGTCTAAAATACGTTGGCTTAGTTGGCAAGTACTTGGAAAACCCAAGCATAGAGGGGGGCTTGGGCTTTAGAGACTTTGAATTCTTCAATTTAGCCTTACTGGCTAAACAAGGATGGAGGATTATCCAAAATCCTTCCTCTCTTGTAGCTCAGGTACTCAAGGCCAAGTATTTCTTGGACTCAAATTTCTTTACAGCCAAATCAAGAGCCAATGACTCATATGTATGGACGAGTTTCCTCTCAGCAAGGCCAATTCTCATTGAGGGATTACTATGGAGAGTAGGAGATGGGAAAAAAATTAAACTCTGGCAAGACAAGTGGCTCTCATGCACATCAACTTATCGAGTTCAATCTCCTGTCAACACCTAACTGCTGAGGCAACAGTTTCAGAACTCATCAATCCAGCTACTATGCAGTGGGACTTAGACTTACTTGTCATTTTCTCAGAGTCTGAGGCTAGCTTAATTAGCAAGATGACCATTAGTCCCTGTAGAAGCCAAGATGTGTTGACTTGGAGATGCTCAAGCAATGGAAAATTTTCAATAAGAAGTGCTTATCACCTACAAGGCACCATGAAGGATGACAAAATGGGGCAATCCTCAGGTCAGCCTTACTCCTCGAGTTTTTGGAACAAAATTTGGGGTATCCTAACACCCCAAGCCACGAAGTCCTTTCTTTGGAGAGCACTAGTGAATCCCTTACTGCTCATCTGAATTTGCATAAAAGAAAGGTGGTGGAGTCTCCACTGTATCCAATTTGTTCCATGTATCCTGAATCAGTTGCTCATGCCCTCTAGACTTGTATAGCAGCCCAAGATGTATGGTTTATGAGCTCAAGAAGGATACAAAAGTTGGGTATACTAAATGGTTCATTTAAAGAGATCCTGATGCCTATTTTGAACCAACTATCTCCCTTGGAATTCACAGAAGTAGCGGTCACTGCAAAAACAATATGGCACAGAAGGAATACTTGAATCTTTGAGCAGCAATTTCACTCTCCACTTCAAGTGTCAAAGCAGGTCCATGCAAAGTTGATAGCTATTGGCTTATGGATAAAGAATTGGGGCATACAGGCAAAGATCCAGGTGACACATAGCTCTCAATGGTCTGCTCCTCCACTAGAATTTTTCAAAGCTAATTGGGATGCAGCCATTGATAAAGGCAACTCGAAAGTAAGAATTGGTGTGATTATCAAGGATTCGACTGGTCCCTTTATAGCCTTATTATGCTCATCCACCCCTTTGACTCATGATCCACTGCTAGGAGAAGCAGTAGAAGCACTTAAAGCTATTACTTTATGTGTTGAATTGGAACTACACCAGATCCTAGAAAGAGATTCTCTTGCTATGATTCAGGCTGTCCAGCACAAAGAATAGAGCTAGAGCTCCACTGGAATGATTATTAGAGACGTCAAATTCTTATTATCGAAGGTATGTGAATGGTTTATCCAACATATCCCTAGGAAAGTAAATGTAATTACCCATGCTTTGGCAAAATTTGCTCTGACTTGCTCGAAGTATTGTATCCTTATAGAGGAATACCCTCCATGTATTCAGCATTTACTCTAATGGAATGAAATTTGATCCTTTCAAAAAGAAAAAAAGTTATTAATTTCCTCTCACATGTCCATTTCTTTTCCCCTCTAAACTTTAGAGCTGGTACAAAAAGTTTAAGAGATGTTAATAAAAAGAGAACCAAAAAAGTTTACGGCAGCCGTAGAGAAACAATGAAATAGAGCATAAAAGAAATTACCATAATTTATTAAGAATACATCCTATACAAAGCAAACAAAAGAGTGCTACTACGCAAAGGTTTTCTCCTCGATCAATCCTCCTCGCACCTATAAGCTGCAGCTACAACGTGGAAAACCCGGAGCCGGAGCACCTCTATCCGTAGTTAATACTATTTACAGATAGCCATAACATTATTAAGCACCACCGTGCACAAAACCCAAGATATATAACAGCAAAAAACCCAACTTTCCCACATCTATCCATGGAGAACTTGCAAAAACTTTGGAACCCCATCCTTCGAACATTGAAGAAGAGTAACCCAACAAACAAACAAGAGAGCAGAAGGAAGGAAAGAAAGTATAATATTGGTCCCCATGAAATGGAAAAGCAACAGCCAGCAGTGTATCCAAAACTTTAGAGATCATGGAAGGACAGCTCCCGCCAACCTCAAGACAGCATCAGGATCGAAAACTCGGATGGCATAAATTCAGTCCTAACACATCTGCGCCATCCACAGATGCACTAGTAGTTGATGATAGGTTAAGTTCGGTCCTGCACAGCCATCCTCTCTGAGACATCAGCCAAAGATTTGAGGTTGCACCTGATCAATGCTTGGACGAAGTAACGTGTCTCATCCTCGGTGTTCCCCTCAGGCACATCCACCACAAAGGACTCAATTACCATTGTCCCTGGCCTTCCATCAATAAATATTGGGTGAACAGTAATGATTGACGAGTAGTTCTGCAAATTTCAGAAAGAATTGTAAGCTCTTACTTGTCAGCATAGATATAGCAACATGAGAGATTTTCTTTCCATGTGGAACATAAAAAATTGCACTCAAATTAACAGTCCAAACAGAGAATCCAAGTGTCTATCCCATGCGCTGGCAGATACTAATGGCCTTCTGTTCTGTTTTCAACAACTAGTTATTTGTAGGTTGTTCATCAAACAGTTTTTTAGTTGCTTCCAACGGCATTCCATGTTCACAAGTCCATACAAACCATGGCTTAATGCCCTGTATGAGATCCTCTACAGTGGATTCAATTATTTATCTACATAAGTTCATAAGTTCCAGGCAGTCAAGCTGACAGGTTAAGAAACGAATATAACCCAGATCTCCTATGTGGCAAATCTTCATTTTGAAAACATGCAATATGCAAATTGGCCGCTCATACAATATAGTAATCAGTTGTTATCCAATATACTGTCAGAAGAACCAGGTAAACCCAGTAGATAGTGAGCTAAGAAATAAATATGACTGAATTCATAATGACAAATATATCTTTTAAAAAAGTTAGTATTGGTAGAAAACTTTTTTTTTTTTGATAATTTAGTATTGGTAGAAAACTAAGTTCCTACAACAAAACAATCTAAAAACTACAGAACATGTCAATGCACTTGAAAGAAGAAGCGTCATTTTTCTTAAATGGAATGGTAAAGTTTGATTTTGCCCAAACCAAATTTGCAACCCAAAGTCTTAGTAGCGACTCTATGCTATCGCAAATTTATTCACATATAGACCGGCAAAGGAATAATAGAAAGAGATCGAGAGTGATAAGAAAATAAAAATGACAAGTTGAAAAGAACCTACCATCAGCCTGTGATCGCCACCAACAATTTTGATGCCAAGAATGTGCTCATCATCATTGAGAAGTTCTAACCTCTCGGTGCTTGTTGTGGCAGGAAGACCAGATTTAACATTCACTTCTCTGACACTTCCAATACCAAAGTCTTCCTTTACCACACATCTGCTAATGAAGGGCTTGTACTTCTGGGGTTGATCAAATCTCCTCACCAGAGACCACACCTGACGAAAGAAAAATCACATTAGCAACTCGATAAGCTGAGAAAGCACTCACAAAAAGGTAAAAAGTCATTATCCTTTTTCAACTAAGTCTCTCATAAACCAATAGTCATCCAATTCCTTGTCATGACAATACAAAAAAGACAACAAAATGAAATTTTGAGTCGAGAATCAGAATAAAAGCGAGTTCGGTGGACTTGGTTTTCCTTCGGTGCAAGCTACTATAAAGCCTGTTCCCTTTACGCCATCTTTTTCACCAGCAAATGCGTAAACATGTGAGGGATTAGATAAAGATTCCATCACTTAGAAAGAAAAGTAAAAACAGTCAAACCCTTCTAAGTTCTCTACTTCAAGCATATAAAACCAATAATTTGCACAAATCTGAACCATTTGAGCCCAAATCAAAGCTTAAAAAACATTCGAATATAGAAATAGAGAAACCCAACAGAAAATGAACAAAGAAAAAGTAAACCCAGAAGGAAAAAACATGAGGAACGAAAAAAAAAAATCCTTCAAAGTCGACCTGAATTACCCAGATCTTCAACGACAACAAACTAAAAACACCTAAAATTCCTCACAGTAGAAGAAGGGCAAACTACTCAGCCATCAACAGCATCCATTTTAGAAAGAAACCCCAAAGAATCCGATGTGAAAATCTGATCGGACGGCTGAGAGTAAACATACGAGGTGAACAGGCGCCTTGATGTGCTTGACGAGCGCTGAGGTGCACTGGTTCTCCCGGGGCTCGTGCCTGTGGTGCTTCCCTATGTACTGTGCCTCCAACCCGCCATACACCTCCATACTATTCATTTTGAGAATTCGTTCGCTCGCTCCCTCTCAATCTCTATCACTCCAAAATATAGCAGAAGATTTCAGAGAGCGAGAGGGAAATACAGAGAAAGACAGACAAACAGACACAGAAAGATAAAGCTAAGGCTGAATGCTTTAGGCTGCAGAGGCTTTGGTTAATGGTCGTGAATAGAAGAACAGAACAGGCACGCTCAACTTGGATTGTCTTTGGCAACTTGTCTAAAGTCACGAATTCACCGACAATGTCTTATTTTATATTTGTTCGAAAGGCCGTCACTTTTTCTTATTGGGTCCATTATTGGTCTGCATAAACGCTATCTTCCTGAAAATTTTTATATTATTTTATTAAAAGTGCTCTCTCTCTCTCTCTCTCTCTCTCTCTCTATTCTCTGATAATAAATTAATAAAATACGCTCTCTCTCTCTCTATTCTCTGCCGTGGCATTATTGTGGATGTTTATATTTTTTATAAAAACTTTTATACATTATATTATCATCTCATTTGCATCTCATTAAGTAAGAAATGTCACATTTATTACTATTAAATAATCATTTATTACATATTTTTTTATTATCAAATAATAATAAATGAGCTATATCATATATAGTAGGATATAAGTGAAATAGTGAGGTGATATTTAACATTACTTTTTTTAAATAGGGTCATTTTTATGTACTCTTTATACATTTTACTAATATAATTAACTAAGCAATTATTTTATATTAAAAAAGAGTTCTGCTACATACAGTTACTTTTGTATACTCATCGAGTATTCTATTGATGTAAATGGTCAAATCAGTTATTTTATATTTAAAAAAGTGACGCAACCAATCACATTAGTAAAATATGTAAGGAGAATGTAAAATTGACTATACATAAAATTTTTTGTTAAAAAAAATAATAAAATCAAACATATTAATAAACTGTATAAAAAATAAATAAAAATGATTTTACATAATTTTTTTATTTTTTAAATCAATTAAAAACGAGTCCAGAATTAGTAGACAATATCATATAAAATAAGATCAAAATATGCAGAATAATTTTTAATAAATAAAATCCGATCCAAGATAGATGGATTGTAACATAGTGTTGTAATAAAATAAGAGTAGATGAAAACATAATTGTGGTAATATACAACATTAGTCTATTTTGTTTTGTTTTATTTTATTTTATTTTTATTTATTAGCGAGGCAAGTGGTTGGGTGTTTTATGTGGTCACTGTGTCTTCTGCTCTGTCGTATTTGGTGTAAAGTAGAGGGATTTACATGACCAGCACTCAGTAAGTGCCGTTGGATAAAGTCAAAAAAGTGGGGATGACGTTAGGATGATTTTGTCAAACTTTGATAAAAAAAATAAATAAATAATGTTTTAACCACCAAAAGCCAATAAAAATAAAAATAAATTATATATAAATTAGTCTATTAGTGTGTTTTAACCGCCTAGTCTATTAGTGTATTTATATTATATAATTTAATTTGAAAAATAAATTTTAAATTATAAATTATACAAATTAAATATTATCAAATGATGTAAATTATATACCTACTTAATAATAGAATAATTTTAAAAGTAAATTTAAATTAATTTGTCTTGATATGATACGTTATATTGTAAAATAGATCTAACGTATTATATGATCTATTTTACTCAATAAAATAAAATAAAAAATTATCGAAAGAAATGATCGAGACCCATTATCAAAATTCTAAACATTTTTCTTTAAAAAAAAAATTTATAAATTAATTTAATTTGAGACATTAGATCTATTTTTTAATCAAATAAGTTTCATAATCTGGCCTATAGTGCGGTGGGTATTCAACCCTTCGAGGGTTCAGCCTCGTGCTTAGGGCTGCAACCCGATCAACCCGTATTGGGTTTGGACCCGATCCGACCCAACCCGTCAACAAGAAACATCAATTCAGCTCCGACCATTTCGGGTCGGGTTGTCAACCTGACTTCCCATGCCCATCAGGCATCAGATGTTGTTTCTCTTCTTCAGTGGCGGCTACGACCATTTGCTTCTACGGTGATGGGCATACGTTAGGTTAGTATTACATTTTGGATTTGTCCGACTCTGAAGCTGCAATTGGGTTGTGAGGTGCCTGGCATCATAATCCAAGGAAATGGACCTCGCGACTTACTGCCAATTGCAGGGAACTCTTTTGCAAACATTTCCTGAAAAGTCTGTATAGAATACCCTGGCCGGCGTGTTATCAGCAATTGCTGATCGTTGCATTTCAGTTTGTGTTATCGTCATTTGGATTTGTGCTTGATTTTAAGGTATTGTGCATGTACAGAAGGTCCCGTGCGAGCCTGTAACCAGAGAATCAGCAAAATGGTTAGAGAAACAGAAATGAAAATCGTTAAAAATCAGAACCCACGCTTCTTTGTGCGAAATCAGAGAAAAAAAATCATTAAAAAGTGTTGAGGCTGAGCTTCTGAAGGAAATCATCAGAACCCATGCTTCTTTGTGCGAAATCAGAGAAAAAAATCGTTAAAAAGTGTTGAGGCTGAGCTTCTGAACGAAATCATCAGAACCCACGCTTTTTTGAGCGAAATCAAAGAAAAAAATCATTAAAAAGTGTTGAGGCTGAGCTTCTGAAGGAAATCATTAGACGTTTCTTTGTGTGAAATCAGAGAAAAAAATTGTTAAAAAGTGTTGAGGCCACCATCTTTGATCTCTTCCTCGTAGAAATGACTTTAGGCGAGTTGCTTGGGTTGAAACCGGTATTTCACGGGTTCGACCTGAAAATTAGTTTAAACCGTATTTAGCATTCGGGTCGTAGGGTCGAGCCATTCAGACGGGCCGGATCTGTGATTTTTTTGCACAGCCCTACTCGTGCTGCCCTCATAAAGTCACAATCACAAATTTAGAAATTTTAATAATTTGTTTTCAATTATTATTATATCTAAGTATTATTGTCTCTGATATAGTAACAGCTCGTGGGTTTCAATAGGACCAAGTGGGCAAAAAGTAAATGCATTCCTTCCCTTTTAAATTCATTTACTGCGCATCATCCACCGTCCAAAGGAATTTAAAATTGATTGTATGTCATCCATCTACGAAAGAGCTGGTTGAAGTGTTGAACACCCACTAAAGAGACCAAGCTAGTCCAATTCTTTCTAAAGTGGGCCAATCATTTTTAAAGTTTTAATTATCGTTTGAAAATGTTGGGTCTAGTTGATAGATAAACATCCCTTTCATGAAAAAAAATGATAATTTTATGATTTTTTTAATAAAAAAAATCAAACTAAAAATGTGAAATAATCAAAATACCAAATACTTGACATTAATTTTTCAAAATTTGAGAAATGATATTTTCATCTAGAGTAATATTACATACAATCCCCATTTAGAGATTGCAATGCAGACTTACATAATTTTATCTTTAAAATTTTTTTAAATTATAAAAATATCTCTCTTAAAATAATATTTTTTTCTTATTTAATAAAGGGTCTGCACATAAATAGAATTTCTCTTGCAATCGTAAGTCATATGCACTTCCTTTAAAAAATAGATAAATTTAAGACTTACACGAAAAAATTATTTAATAGAATTTATTTTTTTCAGAAAGAATATGTGTGCTCATACATTTTAAGATTGTATATAATATTATTCTAATATATCATATTTATTCTCATAAAATAGTAGTTGTATGGTTGCGGACGATCTATGAACTCATCCCATTATTTCTTGCTCAACTTGCCCATGTTGTTCCTACTTTGTGTGCCACATACACCACATATACAGTCCCTTTAATGAAAAGAAATATGATCAAAATAAAGCGTGAAATGAACCAATGGTCCAAGTCCATTTTCCTTGGCTTGCCATAAGGGGACCTGTCAAAATAGACAGTTCGTTGTGGTCCATCTAATGTACCAAGTGGAGAAAACCAGAATGGAGTATTTGAAGGCAAGTTGAGATGCTGATTTGGATTGATCAAAACAAAGAAAAATAGGGATATATAGGGATCGTTATAAGAGATGAAGAAGGTGAAATCATGGCTGCAGTTTGTGCACAAAAGAAACATGTTACTCAGCCAGTTTTGACTGAATGGTATGCGCTTTGGAGGGCTTTAGTGATTTGTGATGAACTCATGGATTTCAGAAAGGTAGTTTTGGAAGGTGATGAACAGGTTGTTGTCAATGCTATTAACCGAGAAGAGGGAGACTTATCATGGTATGGACAAATTATTAATTATGAGAGTGAGTTAGAAGATGCATTTACTCATAGAGAGAGAAACACAGTAGCGCGCGTACAGAGACACACATATATATACACACATACATATATAGTAGCAAAGCCCGCTTTGTGTGTTGAGGATGAGAGGGTTTAGATTGAGGAAGACCCAAATGCAATTAGAATATTATTTCTAAATATTTTATTTCATTTTATCTCATCATTACAATTTTTCTAAATTCCTATACAAAATTTAATAAATAATTCAATTTTTTAAATCATAACAAAATAATAATATTAAAAAATAATATTCTAATAATATTTTATTCAACTTTTATTTCAACTCATCTCATCTTAACTCATTATCCAAACCGCATCATAGAGTAGCTAGGAGGTAACAAAAAAGACATTGAAGAAAGAAAATCACACGTAAAGAAAGAAGGCCTATACAGAAAGTTATAAGTTAAACTGTTAATGGATTTATTATTCATATGTTATGATATGAATATACAACACTAATTTGTTATGTATGGATGATGAGATTCTATTGATACAGAGCCAATTCTAATAGACTTATTGGAGGGTCCCATTGGCGTGCATCCGGTAGAAATTGAATCTACGAATTCGCCAATTATGAGTTGGGCGAGTTCTAATACGAACAAATCACTTGCCTTGACATTGCAGTTAATTTTGAGCTAGGTAGATAAAAACTTCTAGCTCCGAGGCATGGTCGAGCGAGATCCTAACATGAGATGCACTCAACCCTCATTCAAACTGTAGTAACATACAAGAGATGTGATTCAAGTTTGATAGGCACATGATAGATACCCCGATTAAGAGAAATTGTCTAATCTCATTATGTTTCTTGAATTCAAATTTTAACAGAGTTTTAGTTACTACATGCTTGTAATAAGTATTACCTCTCTAAGTTTTTCAATATTAGGATTATCTTGAAATAGTTTCTTCATTTCTTATTCTATGAGGTTCTGTTTGGATGTCGAGATGTCTCATATCAATATCTAAACACTTTTTAATTTTTAATTTTTAACTTTTTTTATCTAATTATTATTTAATCATTATAATTTTTCTAACTTTCAAATAAAAATAAAAAATAATTAAGATTTTTTAAATCTTAAAATAAAAATTATATTTTAATAATATTTTAATTTTATAATATTTTTATTTACTTTTTTTTCTTATTTTAAAATCGTTAAAACATCTTAACTCATCATTGTATTATTATTAATAAATTATTTTATTATTATTTATAAATTTTTCAACTCAACTTCAGAAGTGGTGTTATTTTTAATTAAAATCTTTAGAAGAGTTTCTGTAAGGGTGGCCTATTGCATTTATGGTATCGGATTTTGATAAGTAGCATCATGGGATCGTTTGATTGAAGCTCTAGTGATATACAAAAGACACGTGGTTGTTTCTTCTCTTGGGGTCTACACATTAATGGCCGGTGAAAGCGTGGAAGGGGATTAATTTGAGAGTTTTGTTAGATATAAACAAAGTTACGTATTAATTTATATATTAATATTAATTTTTTTATATTTAAAATTTAAATTAATATTATTTTTAATAAAATTTATTTTTTAATTAATTATAATAAATTAATATATATATTAATGGATAAGTGTGCTTGTACCTAAACTTTTCTAACCACGAAGAGCTGAGGCTGCTAAATTGACTAGAGTGGCGCGTCCAACATGTGAAGGCACATCGATACGTGAGACTCATACGCCGATCGATTCAAAGTAATGCTCGCCTTTTTTGGGAGATTAGTGGCCTAAGGACTGTGCTGATGAGCCACTTGTACTGATACGGTATAAGCTCTCATTTGTTTTAAAAATAAGATGAGGTAAGAAAAATTAAAATTAAATAAAATATTATTAAAATATATTATTTTAATATTATATTTGTATTGTGATTTGAAAAAATTAAATTATTTATTTTATTTTTATAATGAGATTTTAAAAAATTAAATTGTTTATTTTATTTTATATTAGAATTAAAAAAATTTGTAATGATTAAGATGAAATGAAATGAAAGTTTTTTAAAAATGAGCTGTTTGAAATTTTTACTTTTTACTTATGGACCCACATTTTTACAAAAAATTTATACATTTGAAACTTATACTAGCATTACTCATTATCAAATAATTAGAAAATTACTTATCATCACGTACTTATCTTTCAATCATGCATTTAATTCTACTACATAAGAGAATGAAGGGAAGCAGATAAGATAAATAACATTTAAAAAAAAAAAATACATTAATGGTTGAAAGAAAAGTTTGTAATGTCCCATAAAATAAGGTTTAAATTAGGTCGATCGCTTACAATAATAAAAGAAACCATCAAAATCCCTAAAAATGGGATGGGCAACTAAATTAGAAACAGATAAATGAGAGAGAGAGAGAGAGAGAGAGAGAGAGAGAGAGAGAGAGATACCTAACCTTGTCTGGTTCTGTCATTTACTTGGTGCTGCCCAGATGACTAACACAAGAGGGGGTGAATTGAATTATATTAAAAAAAATAATAATTATAAATCAAATATACAATATAAAATATAAACAAAATATGAAATAACAGTAAATATAAAGAGTAAGGGTAACAGAGAAGCAAACTCAGTATGTTAACGAGGTTCGACCCCAATGCCTACGTCTCCGCCTCAAGCTACCCCTTGAAAATTTTTAAATTCACTATTCAACCTCCTTCAGGTGGAGATAGAAACCTATTACACATTTGAACAACACTGCTACAAAAGATCCGTGTAGAACACCCTCTACACTTGCAATCACCTTACACGTGGTGATTCAACTATTCACTGTGTAGAACACTTTCTACACGCACAAGGGTTATACACACCCTTTTACTGATACAAGAGCTAATAGTGGGTAGGTTATCAGAAAACACTCCTCAATGAGTGGAATAAGAACAATACAGTACAAATTATATCTCTCAAAATGAACAAGAATTAAGGCTCAATGCTTAGAGAAGAGAGAATGAAGGCTTTGAATGAATGTTGTATGCTCTTTGTGTTGTAAATGTGAAGCTCTCAAATGATCTATTTATAGGCATATGAAACTTCATATTCAAATTTAAAAAGATTCACATGTCAAATACAACATCATTCACTTTTTCAAAAAATTCAAATAAAAGGTTCTTCTTTTTCAATTGTCAAAGACAGCATCATTCATTTTTCAAAAAGTTCAAACCTAATCTTTTACTTTTTGCATATGACAAAAGGAGCACACTTTACTTTTCAAATATTTCAAACAAAATCATCTACCTTTTGCATAAGTGAAAAAAAGCATCAATCACTTTTTAAAATATTCAAATAAAACATACACATGTGAAAGATGACAATCAATCATCTTTAATATTTTCAAAGTTCAACCCTTTAATCAAGGCATGCACATGTAAAAGATGACAATCAACCATCTTTCAAAATTTTTAAATATAATTTTCAAAAAATTCATGCACATGTAGAAATTGTATTTTAATACTTTATGATAAAATATTAATTTTGAGTCTTAATCCTAATTTCGAATTTTTAAGAGATTTACAACATTACTCTATAACTTTAATGTGAACTTATTCCCTTCTTGCTCATGCTTGTTTTCTTGATGTGCTTGATTCCATTGTATAGACAACTTGAGTTTGAGACTTCTTTATTCTTTGAATTCATTTATTATCATCAAAATCTATGTGTAGATATATAATTACACAAAACTTAAAATTTTGGATTCAACAGATCTGTGACACATCTTTTTTTTCCAAGTTTATCTATTGGTATACTACAGCTAAGTTAAGCTATAATAATGGAACTAAGGTGTCAAAAGACATAAGTACCATAAAAACTAGTGATATCAAAAGACATGGTACTAAAATTATGATTTTGTCTATTGAGTTCTATCACTTACAACTTGATATAATGTAGGGCCCATTATTATTATAGAAAAATTTTAAATATTAATAATTTTTTATTTTAGCTGATACAGAAGGTACGTGCAACGTGCGCGTGCATGCCCACACACGCATAAACACACACACACACATATATATATTCTAATATATGGTTTATGTTTTAGCTTTTCTCTCTTGAAAAACATGCTGTTGTAGCTGATGTAAACTTGATAGATATATGCCAATGTGGTCCGTGCTAATTTTTATAATCACATGGTTTCCGTGGACTGTCCAATCCACAAAACAAAATAGAACCTCAGTCAAAAAGGCGTGCATATAATATGTACGTTTTAGATTCTTTCTGCAAAACTTTCTATGTGTTTTTTTTTGGGAGGGTTAGGTTAGGTTCAAGTGATGGACTGTCACTAATGGTGAATGGAGGAGCCAGAGGGACCACTCCTCGTGTCTTTTGTCGTAGCGAGTGGACTCATATCAGGCTTATACTTTGCCCTTGTGCCATGTTCAATGTCCCTATTTATCTCTATCTATGCATATATCCTCTCTCTTGAGAAAGTCCTTTGCATGTGAGGAGTTCAAAGCAAATAGCGATAACTGGGGCAAAATTTGAAGGAACTTCAACTTGATCAGAACAAAAATCGTTTGTACCAGGCAACAAACAAAAACCACCCATTTCAAATGTTAAACATGTAATACATAAGTGTATCGAATAAGACACTTCATATCCAAAGAAAAAGTTAACGTCCACAAAATTCGACAGCCCTTGGTGGCCAGTACTGGCCATGGTATTTGACCACCAGAGAGAGACTAACTAGGTAAGAAATGTCAAAAAGTGTGAGAATAGTAGTAAAAAATATATGAAAAATAATAATAAAATAATAAATAATAATAAATAAATAAATAAATAAAAAGTAATAAATATAAAAAATATATAATAAATAATAAATAATAATAAACTATTTTAAAAATATCTCAAATACTCTCAATATATAAACATAGCGTAAGATCAAGCTATCCATGATGGCTAGTAACGGCTACTCAAATCGAGTCATCCTTGGTGGTAGAAGCAGATCGGGCCACCCATAATGGCCACCTTGAGTTATTGCCCATTTTCACAGAGTGAAAAGTCTTGTTAATCCTTAAATATAGTTTAATATTTTTTTCAACATTTTAGAAATTTCTGTTTGAAAATAAAAGAACTTTCTAACGCGTCAAAACCCCACTTTAAATTCATTAATTTACTGAACTTCAAAGTTAGGTTATGATTGGACACATATTTTAAAAGAGTGTCTGCAAATCCTCACCGCGTGACGGGCCCATTTCTAAGGCGGAAAGTTGTACGATGCTTCACTCTCTCCTACCCTCCTTAATTTCCTTGTTTATATATATATATTCGCACACACACAAGTGGTCCAATTAGATTCTTGAATGGACAAGACATTAGTGGCTTAAGTGGGGGAATCTATCATGGTGAATTGCAATTGGACAATCCAGAAAAGTTGGAGCAAGATCTCTATCTCATAGCTTTCCACAACTTCTAGCCACTTGCCAAGCTCCAATTGGCAACAAACTTATGGGGATTGCAACATTATTGGATATTGGTTTTACCAAAAGGATAATGCTCAGTCCTGTCATGGAGTTTGGTACTTTGGAAAATAACCTTCACTTTTCGATCTTAAGCATAAGATTTCATTCATGGTTCCTGTTCTTAAATTAGAGGTTTATCAGCCCAAGCTACACTTCATTAGGAATATCTTCTGGAATATCTTCTTGGTGGTGTTTTATCCAGGAAAAGACAAATACGTGCCTGAAAAAACAAAAAGTAAGATGCTTCTTGTCTTCCTCCAATATTGTTGATAAGCAATAAAACCTATTGCAAAGGAAAAATGTGCATACATCTCATGTTGCTCTATATATAATTACTCAAACAACATGCATGGGACTAAATTAATACAATTGTAAAATATATAAACGTTGTATACTAATTTTAAAAAAAGTAAATAAATATAAAACTTACTTTAAAAAATTTATTTTTTAATAGTAAAATTTATTTTTTTAAAAAAGAGTATGCAGACTTGTATAATCCATACCTGTATTTAATATTACTCTTATATAAATTTAAATAAAAATAAATAAATAGCTCTTATTTGAATATAACAAAAATCCCAAAAGAGTAACCTTTGATTGAAATGATGATGTGTGTGTTTTTCATATCAACTTTTTATCTTTTTGTACTTTGGTTAGCTACTTTGCTTATTTTTCCTTTCCATTTAGTTTGCATTGGGTTAATTCCAATTATAATCAGGATAATATAATCTTTTTATTCATTGAAGATTATGGGGATGTTATCTCATAAATAAATAAATCATTCGTGAAGTACTGCTTTTAGTAGGATATAAACTCGAGCGGTATTGTTGACATATGAAACCACTTTAAAATTTGTGATATTCACACAAATATACGAGCACTTAAAATGAAAAATCTTAAGACAAACAATATTTCTCGAATAAACCTTAAACCTTATCTGTTTGCATGACCACATTAAAAATAAATAAATTAATAAATTAAGGTTGCTTTTGCATGGATAGAGACAAATTTGCAAAAGCAATAGGGCTTATATCTCAATTAGAGATACGTTTGAATAGGGAAACGTTGCAGAAAAAGGTTGTGGTACTGGAAACCATGCCATATATATATTGAAGCTTATCAACTTCAACAATTGCTTGGACCACTTTGTGTGAAATTTAACCCACCTATGTGGCGTTTAACCATCCCACAAACAACAAGGTCACATCAAAGGGGCATGCAAAAGAGCGACGTGTCATTTTGTAATAGGGTGATCATCTCAATCATCAGCGAACTTTGTGGTCAAGCATAGATCGATATGGATATCACGTAGAAGTTTCGATTTAGAAGCATTATGGGACCCAAACTTAGCTATCAAGGAACTCTTTTATTAATTTCAACTTTGTGAAAGAGCCAAATTAAAGAGGATAGATGGGATGAGACTCTTGTTATTTCATGTTGTTTATTGGAGGGTTCTGTTGGATAAGGAGTTTCTTTTCTAGGTCAAAAGTGATCTATGTTTTCTTGTAAGGGAATCAAAGAATTTTATTAGGAAAAGGGATATACCGTTTGGAATCCGAGAAAAATATGTTGCTTGCGGGTTTTGTATTTTGACTTTTCATACGCCCGACTGATCCAAAATCATTGCGAACAATATGACATGTTTTACGTGATTTTACAGATCGGTTATTTAAATGAAAAGTCACTTAAAATATGACTGATATGACGGAGTTACTTGTTCATGATATATCTCACCCAACCACTGCTAAGATGAGAAAGACTAGAAAGTATGGCAAAGGGAAATCTAGTAATAAGATTTTGGAAATGGATCCAAAGTTGCCTGGGAAATACCCATAAAGAAAAGTTTGCTGCAGCATGATCGACTTCATTCTATTGCTTGATGCAGTACTGTCGGGATAGGCAGCCAGCCAAGTATTTGGGCTTCCCAAACTTGCCGTGTCTTGGGCAAACAAACAAACACATAGCATGGGTTGAGCGTCCTTGGGCTGCCCAAATCCAATGGTCTTTAAAGTTTAAACCCAAAACTTAACAATGCCCCATCCAATTCCTTAAAACAGGCATGAGTAATTGGTTACTGAGTTTTTATTTTAGAGTTCTTGGAAAAAAAAAAAAAAAAAAGTTTTGAGATATATTTGAATTGATTTTTGTGAAACTAATTAAGTAGAATTAAAAATTTATTTGGAGAAAATTTGTTGTTAAATACTAAGTTGGTCCACGTGGTTTGTCTTAAAATTTAATTGCTCCCTATACTTTTTAATTGAACATATTAGTCATGGTGGTTTTAAGATTAATCAAATTAATCTTTTTGTCCAATTTCTATTAGGAAATAATTAGGCATGCTAACGTGACATGTCATATGTTAAAATTTTAATAATAATTTTAATAAGCAAAGCAAAGAGAACAAAGTAATAAATGAGTTTATATTATAAAATGCAATAAATTAAGCTTTTTAAAAATATATATATATATATATATATATATATATATAAATTATTAAAATTAAAAAGTACCAAAAAGTTAAGTTAAAAAAAATTAAAATCTGTGGGTGGCAAATGGAGATTGAGCATTAACATCAGCTTGTCCATCCCATTAGCTAAAGTTTGCTGATATTATACTTTTTGCCTTTTACCTATATATCACACTTAAAACCTAATTCTACATTGGATTATTCATTGAAACTCTATATAATAATATAATATTATTAATTTTTGACTTTTTTATCTAATTTATTGTCATCAAATGTTGCAAATCTACCTGCCATATTTTAATTTTTAATCAGATCAGATATATTTTGTCTTCATCCTCATAATTTATAACATGCGCTTTTTCGATAGTCTTATATTTAATAATATAACGGTTATCTCGTTCATTCCAATTAAATGATTGTTTTTATTTATATTTTCAATAGTTCAATTAGATGAAATAATCATTTCTTCAATGATTCATTGGATGGAATAATTAATACTTTATTTAAATTATTTCCAATGGAGAGATGAAAAATAGGGTTAGGTTGGACAAAATAATCTTAAAAAATTAAATGGTATTGCTACAGTATTAATACCTAATGAAATCTATAGTTAAAATATGGGTAATTATAGTCTTCTAGAATAGTCTTCTCTCAACCGTTTTCTCCCTAGAAAGCGAATTGAGGAGAAGTTAGTTACAATCTTTTGCTTCTGGTGAAGGAAGGAGGGAAGGAGATTCTGCTTATGAAAGTAGGCAGTGAAGTAGGATGGAGGAGATTGAAGAGGTGTGGAAAAGACTGAGGTTGAATGAAGACGAGGATAATCCGATAGAGGTTCGGAAGGAACAGATTGCTTTGTTACAGACGAAAGGGGAAAAGAGTCTGGTAGGGAAAATATGTTCGAAAAGGAGGATTGGGAAGGAGATCATTATATCAACAATGGAGAAGATCTGGAGAGTGGGTAAACCGATGGAATTTTATGAAATTGGTAGCAATTTTTTTGTTATCACTTTTGTTAATAGGTAAACTTAGAGTGTTGGAGGGATGTCCGTGGTTGTTCAATGGCCACCTGTTTGTGTTGAAGTTGTTTGATGGAAAGACTTAACCAAATCTGCTAAATTTTGATCATGCAAGTCTGTGGGTGCAGATGATGAACCTACCATTGAGTTACATGAATCAGAGTATGGGAGAATTGATTGGGAGCTCTATTGGGAAGGTTGAGGAGGTTGATTTTCAAGAGGATGGATTGGTGTGGTGGCGTTGTTTGAGAGTTAAGGTAGAGTGTGATCTAAGAAAGCTAGTGGCTAGGGGAAGAACAATCATGGTAGAAGGTAGAACGTGTTGGGTTCCTTTTCAGTATGAGAAGCTTCCTCGACTGTGCTTTAGATGTGGTAGGATAGTGCATGACAATAAAGGTTATGGCGAGGAGGAACGGGAGGTGGGGCAGTATGGGGTGTGGTTGAGAGCCATGCCGATGAGCATGAAGGGATCTATGAAAAAAGGGGAGCAGAAGCATAAGGAAATGGGGGAAGAGAATGTTGAATTCTCATATTAAAACTCTGTAGGGAAGAAAAAGGATGGAAATGCTACAGTTGGAAAGGTGGATTCGAGGGGTGCAAGGGAGGTCTCTGAAGGGGGTGTATGCTTGGAGGGTGAGCAATATATCTTGTTGGATGAAGAGGTTAAGAGGCCTATGAACTTGGTGACTAGTTTGCAGACTGAGTAGGAGAGTTCTAAGAAGGGTTGACTAGATCCAGTAATCTTGAAGCACGAAAGGAGGACCTAATTGGGAATGCAGTAATTTGTAAGAAAGAGGCTGGAGAAAAGAATACAAGATGAAAGAAAAAGGCTCGAGTTAGGCCTGAGTCAGTTAAGCATGTTACTTCTAGATCTAATTCTAAATGTGACTATGAGTGTGTGGAGGGTGGGAATGTGATGGAGTTGGTTGGGAAAAAACTTAGAAGTGGTGGTGAGCAGGTTGGTATTGAGAATATCCTAGAGGCGGGGTTGCTCATTATGAATATCATTAGTTGGAACTACCGTGAGTTTGGAAACCCTCGGACAATTCAGGATCTTAGCCTAATGGTTAAGGAGAAGCAGTCCAGTTTGGTTTTTGTTATTGGAAGGGTGTCTTGCGGTGGATTCAAATGGGATGAGTGGAGGTTTGGCTTTGTACTGGAAGAAGGATGAGGAAGTGGAAGTGGTGAATTATTCAAAATGGCATGTGAGTGTTGTAGTGAAAGGAGAAGGGGAAAGCAGGGACTGGATTTTTACACGGTTCTATGGTCACCCGGAGATAGGGAAGATGAGACTATCCTGAGACCTGCTGAGAGATCTAAAGCCAAGAAGTAATGTGCCATGGTGTGTGGGAGGGGATTTTAATGAGATTTTGTATCAACATGAGAAGGTAGGGGGAAAGGTTTGGGCTCAAACTCAATTGACTCAGTTTAGAGAAGAATTGGAGGAATGTAACCTGTTTGATGTTGGCTGTGGTGGAGATGGTTTTACTTGGTCCAATAGAAATTCTGAGCAATCTTTTACAAAGGAAAGGCTGGACAGGTTTGTGGTAAATGGCAAGTGGAGATTGATGTACAGAGAGATGAAGGTAGAAGGATTGCCAGGGAGATGTTTATATCACATTCCTATTATGTTATCTTTGAATGGGAGTGAGATTAAACAAAGGAGGACGCAGTTTCCATTCAAATTTGAAGCATGCTAGATCAAACAAGAAGAGTGTGAGCATGTGATAAGGCAAGGATGGGCAAAGTGGCAACCATTTGATGGGATGGTTTGAAGAGTCCAAGCTAGATTGAAGGCATGTAGTGGCTTTCTAGTTGATTGTTTTAAAAGGAGAGATAAGGGGAGGGGGAAGGAAATAGAGCAGCTTACAAAGAGGATTAAGGAAGTCCAAGGAACCTTAAACCAGAATAATATACTGGAGCTGAAAAGTTTGCAAGGAAGGGTGGGGGATTTATTGGAGGAGGAGATGTTAAATGGAGGCAAAGAGAAAAATGAATTGGTACAATCTTAGGGATAAAAACACCAAATTCTTCCATGAATGTGCTAATCAAAGAAGGAAAAGGAATCAAATTGTATTGATCTTGGATGGGTAGTCAAGGTTGAGGGAGAATCAGAAGGGAGTTGCTGATGCTTTTAAAGCCCATTTCTCTTAGGTCTATACTAGTTCAAAGCCTTCAAAGGAGGTGATTGAAGAGTGTGTGCAGGCTTTAGAGCCTCGAGTTACAGATGCCATGAGTGATTTTCTAGCAGTTTAGAAGGGAGGTAGAGGAAGCATTTAAGATTATGGGTTCACTGAAAGCCCCAGGACCTGATGGTTTTAGGGCATGCTTTTATCAATCCTTTTGGCATGTGGTGGGTGATGATGTGAGTAAGGCTACTTTGGATTTCTTGAATGGAGGTAGGTTGGATGAGTCTCTTAATCAAACTTTTATAGCCTTAATTCCTAAAGTGAATTAACCCAAGAGTGTGAATGACTTCAGGCCGATAAGTTTGTGTAATGTTTAGTACAAGATTATAGAAAAAGTACTTGCAAATAGATTGAAGAAAGTGCTGGAAGAGGTTATCTCAAAATCCCAGAGTGCATTTATTCAAGGAAAGTTGATTTCTGACAATATAATTGCTGCCTATGAGATAATTCATTCCATGAAAACAAGACAGAAAAATAGAGTGGAAAGTATAGCAGTGAAGCTTGACATATCCAAAGCTTATGATAGGGTGGAGTGGGGGCTTCTTGAGGCAGTAATGAGAAAAATTGGGTTTGGGGATAAATGGATAAGGCTGATCATGTAGTGTATTTCTTTAGTTTCTTATGCTATACTAGTGAATGGTAGGCCTGGTGAGATAGTAATACCCACACGAGGGCTAAGACAAGGAGATCCACTTTCTCCCTATCTTTTCCTTCTGTGTGCTGAGGGCCTAAGTTCTTTGCTAGAGCAGGCAAGGGAGAGAAATGAATTAAAAGGGGTTTCAGTGGCCAGAGGTGGAATGAAAGTCACCCACTTGCTCTTTACAGACGATTGCTTGATCTTCGGGAAAGCTAGTTGGAAGGAATGGAAGAAAATAAGAGGGATCCTAGAGAGGTATGAGAAAGATTCAGGCCAAAACTTAAATAAGCATAAGACCACTATACTGTTCAATCCTAATGTCAATGCAAATGTGAGAGAAGGATTGTGAAGGATTGTGGGGCTCGGGTTCAGAATAGCTATGAGAAATATCTAGGCTTACCAATTATGATTGGCAGGTCCAGATACAGCTCATTCAGTAGTATCAAAGACAGATTATGGAAGAAATTGAATAGTTGGAAGAATCAATTTTTGACCCCCTCGGGTAAGGAAATATTGTTGAAAGCTGTGATACAAGTGATCCCAACTTACTTTATGAGTGTTTTTAAGTTGCCTAAAAAGTTATGCAAGGAGATAGCTTCTCAGATGGTAAAGTTCTGGTGGCGCTTCAGGGAGAATGATAAAAGAATCCAATGGAGAAGTTGGTCAAGGATGGGGCTGTCAAAAATCGAAGGGGCTATCAAAAACCAAAGGGGGATTGGGTTTTGGGGAACTTGAAGCTTTTAATAAAGCATTGTTAGCAAAAGAATGCTAGAGAGTGATGGTGTCTCCTCAATCCATGGTTGCGATGGTATTAAAAGAGAAGTATTTCAAAAGATCAGATATAGTACATTCAAATTGGGCTTCAGACCCTCAGTTTTATGGAGAAGCTTATAGGGCTCATTAGACTTGCTGAAAACAGGTTTGGTATGGAGAGTAGGCAATGGAAGTAGCATTCAAGTATGGGGGCATAGGTGGATTCCTAGAGCTTCTACTTTTAAAATTCAGTCACCAGTGGCTATGTTACAAGCTGAAGCTAAGGTGGAAGAGTTAATCTGTGAAGGGGGTAGGGAATGGAGTACTTATTTGGTAAGGCAAGTTTTGAACAAGGAAGAAGCTGATATGGTGTGTAAATTGCCCATTAGTTTCTCTGGTTTACCTGATAAGCATATATGAGCTTTTTCAAAGAATGAGATTTATAGTATAAGGAGTGCCTACCATGCTGAAGTAGACAGAAGAAGAAGAGAAAAGGGTGAATCATCAAGTAGAGAGACAGAGGGATGGAAGTGTTGTGGAAACTAAATATCCCTGGGGTGGTAAAGATTTTTACATGGAAAGCTTTGAATAACAGTTTACCAACAAAGAGGAACTTGTTTCACAGAAAAATTATAAAAGAGGATAGTTTCCCAGCGTGCAAGAGACAGGATGAGTTAATTACTAATGCATTATGGAGTTGCTATGGAGCAACAGATGTTTGGGCGAGCAAAAGAAGTCTTGTGCAGAAATGGTCGATCATAGAGATGGACATGCTAGAGATCTGGTCAGAATGGACTCAAAAACTGAATAAAAAAGAACTAGAAGTAGTGGATGTGGTTCTGAGAAGAATTTGGCTGCATAGGAATGGTCTGGTTTTTGAAGATAGGTTTGAGGGTCCTAATGTGGTGTTTAATGAAGCTGTTGCTTGTTTGGAAGAGTTTCAACATGCACAAGAGAAACAGAGAAGGGGACTAGTTAATGAAGTTCAAGTCAGTAGGGAGTTATGCTGGAAGGCACAGTTGAGAATTTTGTCAAAGTTAATTGGGATGCTGCCTTGAAGGAGAAAGAAAATAGAGGGGGGATTGAAGTAGTTATAAGGGATAATCATGATGAAGTGTTAGTTTCTTTGTGCTGAACGAAGCTGAATATTAATAATCCTATGTTAGCTAAGCTACATGCACTTTGGAGAGCTATGAAACTATGTACTGAACTAAATTTGATCAAAGTTCAGATGGAAAGTGATGCACTTTCGGTAGTTAAAGCTGTTAATAGAAAGGAAAGGAGTTGGGAATGGCATGGACAGATGATAGAGGACATTAGAGGAGTGTTGGACAGCAGGAAGTAATGGACAATTAAACACAGTTATAAAGAATGCAACAATGTTGCTCATTTTCTTGCAAAGTTTTCGTTTCTTGTAATTAACGAAACGGTTTGGATGGAGGGATATCCTCCTGAGATATAGAAATATGTAAACTTTGATATACCTTGTAGAAATGTTGAAGAATGAATACAGTTACTTTTGTTTCCAAAAAAAAAAAAAAAATTAAATCTATAGCTTGCTTGGTGAAAAAGCAATAATAAAATATTAATTTAGCTAAGTTATAATGTCTTAAAATATTTGGTTAAGCATAGTAACAAAAACAAGTTTAGTTAACCTTTTCACTACATTTTCATCCTCATTAGCTAAAATATTGCTAACTAGTTGTCATAGCTAATGGGATGGCAGTGCAAATTAGGCCATCCTCTGCCACCCATAGGTAGTCCAAATTGAGTATCTATAGGTGGCCCCTCACCAATCTCTCCATTAGGCAGACCAGATCAAGTCTATGAAGGGTAAGAGCATTAGTAATGAGTTCAATAAAATTTGGTTAAAATTTAATTAGAAATTTCACTTTTATAAATTTAACCAGCCACTTTTCAATATCATCAAATAATAGATTCAACAAATTTATTATTATTATATTAAATTATTGATTTTGATATTTTCATTTATTTTAATTCTAATTATAATTTGAATATTTATTCGTTATTAAAAAAGTATAAATTAATTTTTTAATGTTTATATTATTCTTACAGATAAAATTTTATAATGGTCTTTTTTTTTACAACGGTCATATTTTTTCAAGTATAGTATAGATGCAAATTAAAATAAAAAGCTACGTAAATGATTAATTTTGTTAATGGAACAGAAACTAGGAAATGCAACAGGTAAGAATCGAAAAGCAAGAGAGAGAGGAAATTTTTTATGCCAAAATAATATTTAGCCAGCAGCTAGGGCTCAATAAATTTGGCTAGTGGAATTGATGAAAACTAAAATTATTGTAGTTTTGTTGAGTCTAGTACATCCCATTTTTGTGCTTTCTAATTAAATATTGACCAAATTTTAATTTTATTGAGCTCAATACTAGTGCTCTTTAAAATACTGTTGGTCACTCTAAGAATGGACATCTTGAGGCCGCCCCATATTGATTGGTGACCCAATTTATTCACAGTAAGAGGAGAGGCCTTTGTCTCTTTACTCACCAATAAGGGTGTAACCAGTCCAATCCGATTTTAGACAAAATTTAGGATCGAATCGATAAGTACTGGTTTTACATTTTTCAAAACCAATTACACACTGATTATCCTCTTATAATGATACTCCGGTTTTACCAGTTTTCAGTTCGAATCGGTCTAGTTTTAGAAGTTAGTTATTCCTAAAAAAAAAAAAATTCCTGTATCCTAATAGTGGAATGACTGCAGATGACCTCGACATGAAAACAATATGCTTCTATCTTTTTTTATACCAAGCCCAATATACTAATAGACTTCCAAAGCAACAAAGTCTAATAAAACTTTGTACCCTTTTGTATGATAGCCTACATATGCATTTCTGTATGATAGCCTACATATGCATTTCAATCAAATCATACAGTTTAATGAACTTCAAAATCTCTGAGAGTTTCATGAAGCTAATTCAATAACGTAGCATGAACCAAAGAAAAAGAAACATTAGCAACTCAAAATCCCAACAAAATCCACTTCACTTGCCATCAATACGGACTTTCAACAAGAAACCCAATGATAAAAAGTCAAATTAAAAAATTACTGACAGATTTCTCAATAAACTAAAACACAGTTAATAAATAGAAGATCTTGTTAATAAGTGAACTAAAAAAAAAAAACCCCAATATCCCATACAACAAAAAGTTGAAATTCAAATGTCTAATGACACAAGCAAAGTAAAATAAAAATTTAGCTCGTCGACTCTGCATAAATATAAAGAACAACTGCAACCTCCAATTAAACTAAAATTAAGAAATAAATATTAAACAGAGAGGGTATCTGCGTAATCCCTCAACATGGAATCCATAATCAACAGAAACCAGTATAAGATAAATTGGACCTTGCGTGCAGGGTGTTGTGCCTCCGGCCTGTCCAAAAATCATACAAGATGATAGAGAGACAATATTTAAGTGGTTCGACAACTTGCCTACATCCACTGAAGCGAAAAATCAATATTTTCAATATGTTTGTACAATTTTACAAACACTCATAAACAACTCTCTATCTCTCTCAAATGGCCTCTGTTCTGGGTTCCCTAGAACCCAAATTTTGCCCAGCCCTCTGCCTTGATCTCTCACCGTAGTGAGGATGATTTAATCTTCAACAAATGATCTCCTTTTATAGGAGAAGCCATGGGAGACAAAACTCCCACACTTATTGACCAAGAGGAAGCCTTCAATCGGTGCACCAATTTCTGACTTGGGAGAGGGTGGATGGCCTAACAATTGGTGGGTGGTGATGGGTGAGCACACTTGGGTTGATTTCAACAATCACCCCCTCCACCCAAGTGTGTCATATCAGGCTGCTTGCAAACTGATTCATTCTTTAAATTATTACATTCCCTCATTGGAATGCTTGTTAGCCATGAGAGATTTCCGCTATCAAATGCATGTACAGGTACGTCTTCAAATAGATGTCCAGATACCTCTCCAAATGCATCTTCAAATGCATCAGCATCATCTACATCCATGGAGCTTGCAAGGGATTTTCTTTAGAGGAGATTTACAAGTGATTTACTGCACAATCTCAACTCTCTAGGATTCTTCTTTTACTCGAGTCCATGAGTCCGCACTCATGCACACCTTGAGCCAATTGAGCTTCGCTCGAGCCACAGTCAAGGGAACAATCTGCCTGGTGCCTTTACAGATTTCAAACTAGGCTCCATAATCCTACAATCACACCAATCTCTAACTTGGAGACTGGTTCTCAACATGCTAGCCTCTATCTCTAGCATGATCCCTTATCATCTTTGCAATTTTACAGCTCATGTCTTCAAGTTAAAAGACTAACTAAAGTGATGCATAACTTTAGTTTATCACAGTGCCCTTAATTAACACATCTATATAGGGCATCATCTCCCACTACACTGGGAATCAATGGTCTCGCACGAACCTTGACACATATCAGAGAACCTGTTGCTGAGGTCTCCATCTCTGATCTGAGTGACTGACTCCTCATCCTGCTGCTAACATATCCTGTCTTCAGTCGATGTGCCCATCTTATGTGCATTTTCTGCTAACTTCAACTTGCATTATCTCCATTCTTGTAAGATTTTTTTTTCATACCGTAGTTCACTACCTTTATTCAGTAGGATATAGTTTAAAGTAGTAACCACCATGGAGGTCTAATCGTCTTGGCAGTTATGTGATCATCAACTTTAGGTTTAGATATCCCTGAAACATCTGACGTTTTGTTCTCATCTCTCACACCTTTGCTTCATGTCGTGTTCTAGGGAGATTTTTTCAGGTTTAGATGAGGAAAAGTAAAACTGAGTTCCTTTTACTTCCTCATATAATTCACACGACCATTACCACGAGCCAAGACCAATGAATCATTCGTGACCTTCCATGTCTTTTTGAAAAAAATACTACTGAATGGCTGCTGTCTTCAAGCTGTCTTTAACAGCATTGTGCACTGCAAGAAATGCAACGCCATGTATTTCTTCAGTTACCATATTCACAGCATCATTCTCAATTTTCTCCTAATTTTAGCACTCTCTTGTGGTCTGTCTTGCCACAATTTCTAGCGAGTCATCTGTTGTCCAGATCTTGACTTGCCTCTGTCCTTACTATCAACATTCAGGACCAACAATTCGAGATCTTGTCAGAATCTCTTCTGCACACCTCCTCATCTAGGATAAGATCTCTTACATTAAGAAACTTTAACTTTGACTTCTTTTCATAATTACTCATAGCCATTCTCATGACTTCCCAACTTTTTGACCACAACGTCAAATACTATTGGACAACAATAGTACATTCTGCCTTTTTCTAAAATTGAACTGTTTCTTCATCTGCACTTTGTTATTTGCAACTGGCTTTTCAAAGAAAAGCCACAATGAGATCCGTTGCAGTTCTCATCTTAAAAACATTATACTCCAAGAGTTGTATGACTGCAAAAAATTGCTGATATAACAAGTTAATCAGTATCGTCCAATAATCTGAAGTTTGCTCCTCAAACTTCATGATCCCAACTGGCTTAAATCAAACCCCAAAATCAATGAGTCTAGCACGACTCCAATTGATTAAGATCAAGCTCAAAACAAATGAGTCTGGCACGACTCCAACTGGCTACAATCAAGCTCACAACTGATTTGCAACTATGAACGGTTCAGATCGAAAGTAACGATGGTGAATCTCAACATTCTCACCTTATCGATGAGTCCGGAATGATCTAAATAGTCTGTCATCACTATTTGATCATTGTGATGGAACTCCAACAGGCGTAGATCTAGCCCAAAATGATCTGTAACACGTGGACGGTTCAGATCGAAAGTACTGATGGCGAATCTCAACATTTCCACCGTACAGATGAGTCCGAAATGATCCAAATAGTTTGTCAGCACTATTTGATCATCGCGATGGAACTCCAACTAGCGTAGATCTAGCTCAAAATGATTAGCAACACGTAGACGGTTCAGATCGAATGTACCAATGGTGAATCTCAGCATTCCCACCATACAGATGAGTCCGGAATAATCCAAATAATTTGTCAACACTATTTGATCATTGCAATTGAACTCCAACTGGCATAGATCTAGCCCAAAATAATCTGCAACTCGTGGACGGTTCAGATCTAATGTACCGATGGCGAATCTCAATATTCCCACCGTAAGTTTGGAATGATCCAAATAGTTTGTCAATACTATTTGATCATCGCAATTGAACTCCAACTGGCGTATATCTAGTCCAAAATGATCTGCAACACGTAGACAATTCAGATCGAAAGTATCGATGGCAAATCTTAACATTCCCACCGTACCGATGAGTCTAGAATGATCTAAATAGTTTGTCAGCACTATTTGATCATCGCGATGGAACTCCAACTGGCGTATATCTAGCCCAAAATGATCTGCAACACGTAAGCGGTTCAGATCGAATGTACTGATGGCGAATCTCAACATTCCCACCATACAGATGAGTCCGGAATGATCCAAATAGTTTGTCAACACTATTTGATCATCGCGATGGAACTCCAACTGGCGTAGATCTAGCCCAAAATGATCTGCAACACGTAGGCAATTCAGATCGAATGTATCGATGGCGAATCTCAACATTCCCACCGTATAGATGAGTCCAGAATGATCCAAATAGTTTGTCAACACTATTTGATCATCGCAATTGAACTCCAACTGGTATAGATCTAGCCTAAAATGATCTGCAACATGTGGACCGTTCAGATCGAATGTACCGATGGCGAATCTCAACATTTCCACAGTACGAATGAGTCCGGAATGATCCAAATAGTTAGAAAGCACTATTTAATCGTTGAAATTGGACTCCAAATGGCTTAAATCTAGCCCAACAAAGATCTGAAAAACGGACGGTCCAGATCATCTGGCGCGTGAGATGCACGCGCTGTAGCAGTGCGTCTGAGGAGCGTGAGGCATGTGTCCTACACGCGTCAGTGTCCTCTAGGGCGCGTGGGGGCGCATGAGCCCGTGCCTTGCACGCGTCTTCAACCCCTGGTGCGCGTGGGGGCGCGTGGACGCGTGTCCCTCACGCGTCTTCTTCCTCCAGCCGCGAGTGGGGACGCGTGGGAGCGTGTTTCCCACTCATCTTCTTCCTCTGATGCGACCGAGGCGCATCTGTACACTCTCCAACTTCTAGGAGTGCGTACGGGCTCCTCCAGCATCCGTTTTTTATGTCGTTTGCGGCAACGGATTCGTCTTGACGCAAGGAACATCATTGTGTGGTCAAAAATTGATTTTGATCAACTTGATTTTTCTGGACAGCGCGAACCAAAACCCTGATACTAATTGTTGTGCCTCCGGCCTGTCCAAAAATCACACAATACGATAGAGAGACAATATTTAAGTGGTTCGGCAACTTGCTTACGTCCACTAAAGAGAAAAATCAATATTTTCAATATGTTTGTACAATTTTACAAACACTCATAAACAACTCTCTATCTCTCTCGAATGGCCTCTGTTCTGGGTTTCTCCAGAACCCAAATTTCGCCCAACCCTCTGTCTTGATCTCTCACCATAGTGAGGATGATTTAATCTTCAGCAAATGATCTCCTTTTATAGGAGAAGCCATGGGAGACAAAACTCCCACACTTATTGACCAAGAGGAAGCCTTCAATCGGTGCAGCAATTTCTGACTTGGGAGAGGGTGGGTGGCCTAACAATTGGTGGGTGGTGGTGGGTAAGCACACTTGGGTTGATTTCAACACAGGGGAGGTGCTGCGTGACAAGGGAGGGGCTGCGCCGCTACATGTAGAGGAGGGGCTGCAGATAGAAATGAGCAACGAGTGTTTGAGAGTGAGAGAGGGTTGCAGCTTGCGTGCAGAAGGGGCTGCTTGGGAGGGGACGTGGCAGAGATTGAGAATCTGAGAGATGGGAGGGGTTACGTGCAGGGGAGGGGCTACGTGGGAGGGGCGCGGAGGGCGTGCTTAGTGGAGGTGGTAGAAATTGAATCTGAGCGAGGAAAGGGGTGGGCTACATGTTTTTAGTTTTACTCTAAAAGTAAACGCACCAAAACGAGGTCCTTTTTTGAGTATATACTTATAAATTATAATGCAGCGATTATAAAAAGTATATATTAGACTATTAGTGTTTGTTAATTGTTATAGTGAGCTTAGTTTATTATAACTATATTATTAATAGACTATAGTGATAGTCTTAGTATATTAATTTAGTATTAATAATTAATATATCATTATTTAGTATTAGACTATGGTAACATTATAGGCTATTAGTATTAATTATAGTGATTATAAAAAGTATTTATTAGTATTTGTTAATTGTTATAGTGAGTTTAGTTTATTATAACTATATTATTAATAAACTATAGTGATAATAATATAGTAGGACTATTAGTATTATTGTATCATTATTTTATATGTGATTATTTAGTACAATGATTTATATACTAATTTATACATAGATTTAAAGTATATTTCCAATGGTAATATAGTATTAGACTATAGTATTATTATATATATTAGTATTAATTATAGTGATTAGAATAACTATATATTAATATTTATTAATTGTTATAGTAGTAATAACTCAAGTTTATAAAAGGGGATAAATAAAGTTGGAGAAGTTGCTTGAATATATTTTTTAGGGTAGGTTTTGTTTTGGCTGTTGTGTCACCTTTCTACTTCATACTCGGTGGAGTTTTTATCATATTAGTTTAAGATAATTAAAAAAAAAAAAAAAACACCAAAATTTGTCCACCTGCCATCTTTGGCGCATGGTATTACAGTCTAGTGACTGTCTTAAAAATAATTGATATTAGAGTCTTAGAAGTTTAAGGTTTCTATTTTAGAATTTTTTTTTTTTCATTTAACAAAGTTAAATTCGGTGCAGTTGGGCTACTAGTGGAAGGAAAATGCTATTTTTTCCACTGGTGGGAGCTAACGCTGGAATTTTTTTATTTTTGTTTTAAATTTTTTTATTTAATAACTAAGTAAGTATTTTTTAATAATATTAAAAAAATTTTAAAAAATTATTTAAAAATACATTAAAAACACAAAAACAACTAGGGAGAGCCTCTACCGAGCAGTAATTGTAGAGCGACCTCGTAGAATGATGAGAATGTTGAAGCGGCGAGTCAAAATTGCAGGGTGTCAACCACACCTTACCCTAATAGCAATACCTCCTTTTACACACATTACTTGACAATTAAGACAAATATTTTAGATATAAATAGATTTTATAAAAATAAATTAACAAATTGATGTATTGACGTGATACGTTAGGTTATAAAATTATTAAAAAGATATATTTTTTCAATGTCTAATTGTATAAAAGTTCTACCACTGTCATTTTCTAATCGAGGGGTATTTTCTTCAATATTTTGGAGCACTAGAGGAACTAAAACAGATGGGCACGTGTGTTGTTCATGCTGCACCCATGGGGAAAATAGCTTTGTAGGGAAAATGTGATGGGTGTTGGCATTACCAAATTCATGCAACCGCACACTTGGCCTTAAGACTAGACTCACAATTTGGTTTGAACCCTCTCACCGCACCTTGATTACTGTGAACAACACGTACGGCAATATGTTGTTCAAAATTACGCGAGTGCCCTCCCTCAACCTCCGTGGCGCGAAGGAAAAGAAAAATGGGTGGGCTCTTTCTACGTACCCTGATGACTACAATGCCCCTCATCTTTTCCGTTTATGACACGCATTGATAAACTAAATAATACTTTCCATTTTATCTAAACTAGAGAAAAATGTTTAATCCTTGAGTTGTTACCAATTTATTTTTTTGTCAGCTTAGACATTATTTAGACAGTGAGATAAGATGAGATGATTTTAAATTAAATAAAATTTTATTAATTTGTTTTTAATATTTTCTTTGTTATTTTTATGGACATTCAAGTAGTAATTATGGAATGAGTTTGCTTAAAAGGGAAGGGAAGATTATAATCCACTCCGTCCGCAACTTAATTAATTGATGTACGTTGTACCATTTTGATTTTGACACAGCTCGCTAGGTAGCCATGACTGACTCCTCGCTAACAAGTATGGCATTTATTATGTGCAAAACCCACCTAATTTTTCCGGTTTTCGTATTGATTCTAATTTAAACGGTACCGTTAGACGTTTCTTGCCGATCTATTCCTTCGAGATCGATTAATATTAAGATAAAGAATCATTCTAAATTTGGATGCAACATCTAGAAAAGATAAATAACACACTGACGTGTCATTCTAAATTTTATAAGTATTGATAATTTTTTTTATTTCTTTTTTAAATTCTATAATTTTCTTTTTTTAAATGGAAAGCCAAACTTACATTTAAGAAAACTTGAGATGTTAAAAAAAAAAAAAAAATTAAGTTAGTTGTGAAACGTGATGTTCAGCATGACAAACGATTAATCTCCAAACAGATCAATCACAGGGGTATTTCCGTCCAAACAAAAATCATCAGTGCAGGATGGGAATCCTCCACGTCCAGGTGAACAGATTCTCCTACGCGCTCTTTCTCTGCGATCCTTTGATCGATTCCACCTCTGCATGCAGTGTATTTCTATATATATAGATTTCGTAAGAGCCAGATCTCAATCACACACACACACACACACACTCTCTCTCTATCTCTCTCTCACAGAAGAGAAACAGAAGCGACTGCTCTGATACATCATAGGTAAACAACGATAGTTCAGAAAATCTTGTCTGAGATTCATGTATGTATTTGATTATATCTGATCGAGTGCACTGAATCCTGCAGTTTTTCGTTTTTGGTGGACCAGACACAGCCTCCATGGTTGGAGCTCGCAGCAGGCAACCTGCATTATTCCCCCATTTTCGGCCTGGTTCTTTCGTCTGAGAATTAATGTACAGGAACTGCAGGTACGGTTAACATCTCTCTCTCTCTCTCTCTCTCTCTCTCTCTCTCTCTCTCTCTCTCTCTCTCTCTCTCTCTCTCTCTCTCTCTCTCTCATTTTTCATAATAAGTCCGATAATTGCATTGGCCGCCTGTGGAAGACATAGATATGTTATGAAAGAATTCAATCGACTCCGAGTACGGTTCTAATCTGTGATTCAAGGTGCGTCTATACGTTGAATCCATTTTCATAAAGATTTGGAATTTTAACCAAAGCAGGACGAGTACACAACTTGTTTTTTTAAACTATCTTACTTTTGATCACTATATATCACTGCAACAAAACACGCATTTTCCAGCGTTCCAGCGTTCTAGTTTATTCATCTTTTATATTATCTGTGAAATATTTTAAATATTTTTCTTTATCAAACATTTTTCTTAAAAAATTGACAAATTTAGGTGATAATTAAGCTAACCTCAAGCTATGTATGCCAATGCCCAAGGGGCTCCTTTTGGATTTAGAGACGACATCTCAACTCGTAATGAGAGATTCTTATACATCCAAATACGTACTTATTTTAAAACTACTTTCTAAGTCAAATCTATTTTATATCATCTCACTTTTTAATCTAAAAACACAAATTTTAAAAATTATTTCATCTCATTTCAACTCAACAATCTCATTACTATTCATAAACCATTTCAACTCATCTCATTTCCTTTCACTTCTTAAACTATTTAAACATATAATTTTTAAAAACCATCACATCCCAGCTCAACTTAACAATCTCACTACACAAACCATCCCAACTCATCTTTGAATCCAAACGAGTCTTGAAGAAATTTTTTTAATTGAACTTAGCATTTTTCTAGATTAAAAGTCGTTTAACATTTATCTAATTCATATTTTTTTACAGGAAAAAATGAATTTCAAAAAAAAAAAAAATCTAATTTTCAGATAATTATAATTGGTCGTAAAAGGCATGGGATTACTTGATTATAATCTGATTCCACATGGCACACATGCAAGTGGGTCAAAATATTAGTGGGCCCCAACCATAACTGCATTTCTTATAACCCCTGATCATGATATCATTCTTCCTCGTTCTTTAATATTTCTTGTTTTTGTCTAATCAAAATTAAGTCTAAGGAATTAAAAATAAATAAGATGGCATCTTACTTTACATTGGAATCTCCGTTTTCAAGTTCTCGTTTTTCTTTTTGGTTGGTTGGCTTACCACAATGTCGGTTTTAAGCAAAGACCTCAATATTAAATTCTCGGCACTTCCGATGTACGCGTGGCAATGAATATTACTTATTCTAAGATAACAAACAGTATTGTCCGTAAATTTGAAGGAAAATATTATGCTGATGGATCTACCTAATTAACAGGCTAAGAATTCGAGAGTTTGATACTTTCCTGATAGATATTGTTTTTTGGATTCATCAGTTGGTTAAAATATTAATTAGTATTCTATTAATATGATTGGTTATAATATTTTTTTAATATAGAATAATTGTTTTTACCAATTAGATAAATGGATTGCATAAAAAAATGAGTAAAAATTACTGTATATCATAAAAAAATATATATGTATACAAAACCTTTTAGAGGAGGAAGTAGCTGAAATGAATAGTAATATTGAATTTAACGACGATGATATCCATGATGGATGCATGGCATGTGGTGTTCAGTATTGGCATAAAATTTGCATTCGTTGGGACGTCAAAATTAAAAGTACGTAGTAGGTATATATGCTGTTTTTAATCGTCAGAAAAACTGGTATCAATTAATAGTAAAGAATTATGCAGGAGATTGTAGTTGCATTAAACACTTTCATATGTGCCCTTGTAATTATTATAACGTACAAAGTCCAACTTTTTTGGTAGATTGACTTGATCTTGTTGTTTCTCGATGTTATCAAGGTATGCGTAGTTCTCTGTACTGTCCTTAGAAGGACCATCGCCCCAAGTCCATCTGTTTTCAAGAACTTCACCGAAAAAAAATGAAACAAATCCAAAGGATTTTAGAGTTCTCTGGCAGGAGTTTGCAATATTATTTCTAAAAGAGTTTGATGACATGATTTCAGTCCATCCGCCCAAGTGGTAAAGATCAAAGCTTCTGCACCAGCAAGATTTCTGCTAGCATTATTCTGCAGAAAGCAATTCAATTAATCTACAAGCAATGGCATGCACCTCATTGACTATTCCAACGTCTCCAAGGGTTGCTGCAGCCTCCGAAGACATGTTCTACAAAGAGCAGCCCATGAGGGGCCTTCGCCGCTCACACTCTAGCAAGGACCTTCGCAATAGAGCCTGCATCCGAAGATCCTACTCTGATAACCACTTTTTTCACTCCAACAATCGCGTCCAAGCCACAGCTACACAACCAAAGCTCAAGAGCAGTCGTTCTACGGGAATTTTCCCATTATTTCAATTGCCTAGTACCATCTTCCCAAGCTCTGTTCGATCACTTTTGTTTGATCCGGAGACAAGTAAGGACATGGATGTAGTGGAAAAGAATACGAATATAATGGAGAAATCAGTGGACTTTAGTGAAGGAGAGGGGATAAAGAAATCGAATTGGATGGAGAGGTTACTGGAAATAAGAAGTCATTGGAGAAATCGGCAGCATAATGAGGGTGAGGATGAAGATGTGACTGGTGAAGAGTGTGACATTAGTGAGTGTGATTGTGGCGGAGATGAAGATGGTTGTGCCGTTGATTACAGTTCAGAAGGAGGAGGAGGAGGAGGAGTCAGATATAATCGTGAATCATTCTCGAGACTTTTGGTTCGAGTGCCATGGTCTGATACAAAGCTGTTTTCTCAGCTTGCATTTTTGTGCAACACGGCTTATGTGATACCAGAGATCAAGGTACCTTGTTATTCTGCTTCTTTCAGATGGGGTTTCTTCAATTTATGTTAATTTGTTTGATTGTTTTTTGTAAAAGAAATAACTTGATCCCACTAATATATATGCAGGCAAAAGATCTAAGAAAATATTATGGCTTGCATTTCGTCACATCTTCATTGGAGAAGAAAGCAGAGGCAGCTGCAATTAAAGCAAAACTTGATGAGGATTCCACTGCCATACCCCAAGCTGCCTCAGAAGCAGCAAGTGAATTCAGTTCTGAGAAAGATGTGGCCTCTAAGAAGTGTCCTATCCACCGATCCGTTGCCTATGAGATTGCGGCATCAGCTGCTTCTTATGTCCAGTCACGTACAAAGAGTCTTTTGTCCCTTGGTTCTGAATCACAGGAAGAGGGTGATGACGAGGAGTCAACCAAAGGCCAGCCACAAGAGGACAGAGAAATTTCACCCCGATTATATAAGCCAGAAATGGCTGCTTGCATGGCTGCTTCAACAATGACAGCAGTGGTTGCTGCTGGAGAGAGGCAAAAACAGGAGGCAGCAAAGGATCTTCAGTCACTCCATTCATCGCCTTGTGAATGGTTTATTTGTGATGATTTAAGCACGTACACTCGCTGCTTTGTGATTCAGGTAATTCCTTATTTAGCCATTCATCACAAAAGAACAACAGGCCATTAATTTTCTATTTTTATAACAATTGAATCCAACAATGAAGAATTTTTTCTTGTGAATTGCAGGGATCAGACTCCTTGGCATCTTGGCAAGCAAACCTTTTCTTTGAACCAACCAAATTCGAGGTAACAATCTCCTCCACTCAGTCTATTCATGTACCATACATAAAATGAGACAGAACCGTGAATACCTGTGGTGGACACAGGGTACAGATGTGCTTGTTCATAGAGGAATTTATGAAGCTGCAAAGGGAATATATGAGCAATTCATGCCAGAAATAGTTGAGCACTTGAACAAATATGGGGAACGTGCAAAACTTCAATTTACTGGTCACTCTCTTGGGGGTAGTCTCTCTCTTTTGGTCACCTTGATGCTACTGACCAGGAAGGTTGTCAATTCCTCCACTCTCCGACCAGTGGTCACTTTTGGCTCACCGTTTGTGTTCTGCGGAGGGCAAAACATACTTGATGAGCTGGGCTTGGATGAGAGCCACATTCACTGCGTGATGATGCATAGAGATATTGTTCCTAGAGCCTTTTCCTGCAACTACCCTGACCATGTTGCCACAGTCTTGATGCGTTTAAATGGCGCCTTTCGCTCGCATTCTTGTTTGATAAAAAATGTAAGCATCATCTTGATCATTCTCTATCATCTTTCTAGTTCAAATTCAAAATTAATAATCTTGGAATTTGCTTAATGTTGAATTTGGACCTTTACTTAAGGATCATCACAGATATTTTCCCGAACAGATTTAGAAGAAAAGCAACCCGCTAAATGAATTTGAAGCTTTGAATTTTTGGTTTTCTCACTGATCTTTTCCCTATTACATGTTTATGTAGAAACTATTGTACTCTCCTTTGGGCAAACTGTTCATTCTGCAACCTGATGAGAAGTCATCTCCTCCGCACCCTTTACTCCCTCCAGGTAGTGCTCTATATGCCTTGGACAAGAATCAATGTGGATACTCTACAAATGCCCTTGCAGCCTTCCTAAATAGTCCCCACCCCCTAGAGACACTTAGTGATCCCACTGCCTACGGTTCAGACGGTACGATCCTTAGAGACCATGACTCGAGCAACTACCTAAAGGCTGTGAACGGGGTTTTAAGACAACGTACAAAGATATTGGATGTTCGGAGAGTAAGAGAACAAAAGAACCTATTGTGGCCGCTTTTGACTTCACCATCTCCACACACGTGGAATCACGAGAGTGACTTGAACAACAGCAGTTTAGCGACCAAGGAGATAATGACTGGAGTTTGATAAACCTATTCACAGGGATGCCAACCCTTGTATTTAAAACCAAGCAAATCAACAAATTGAATTGAGGAGTTTTACAAATCGGTTTTGCATACATGTGTTCCTTGTAAATAGATAACATCTTACTCTCATTTCTATGTGTTACTATCTGTTTCATATAAATGGCCAAATATCTTACTTTTCAATGTAGCTTATGTTGCTCAACATCGACTAACATTTACTAAAACGTTTGTATCTTGTTATTACATGCTCACTCAAAGCTTCGGCATATCTTGGCCAAAAGAATCAAATGATTGAGAATTTGTGAAAGGTCATGGCACATTGATGGGAAAAAACTAAGATTGTTCACCCGACCACCCAAAAAGCTCTCTTCCAACTTAACCCGAATCAGGGGCATTTTGTTTGACCTTATATCCCATTTGGTCAATTACCCAACCAGAAAATATTTTCGAAAGAATTGTATGTTCCGACCTTTTTTTTTTTAAATAGAAAATCATCCACCAATTTAAAGATGCATGAAGATTAACCATCTTTTTCTCTCTTTTTTGGCAACTCGTCTGTGTTTTCCTCTATCTTAGAAGGTGTATAGGGAGATATAGACCGACATTCTTTTTTGTTTCTATCGATTGATTCTTTCTAGTATCAAGACAAGAGTATACTAGTCTGGATCTTATGCTTCCAAGTTCCACCCAAGATGAGTTTTCAAGAATACATAACATGCACTTTTTAAATAGTCTTATATTTGATAATATAACGGTTATCTCGTTCATTCTAATTAAAGTTTTTATTTTTTATTTTCAATAGTTCAATTGGATGAAATAATCATATTTTCAATAATTCAGTTGGATGGAATATTAATTAATACTTTATTTAAATTATTTTCAAGGGAGAGATGTAAAATGGGGTTAGGTTGGACAAAATAATCTTAAAAAATTATATGGTATTGCTACACTATTTCGACCTAATGAAATCTATAGTTTGCTTGGTGAAAAAACAATAATACAATATTAACTTAGCTAAGTAATAATAATGTCTTAAAATATTTGGTTAAGCATAGTAATAAAAACAAGTTTAGCTAACCTTTTCACTACATTTTCATCCTCATTAGCTAAAATATTGCTAACTAGTTGTTATAGCTAATGGGATGGTAGTGCAAATTCAGTCATCCTCTACCATCTATAGGTGGCCCTCACTAATCTCTCCATTAGGCAGCCCAAATCAACTCTATGAAGGGTTAGAGGCATTAGAAGTGAGTTCAATAAAATTTAGTTAAAATTTAACTAAAAAATTCACTTTTGCAAATTTAACTAGCCACTTTTCAATATCATCAAGTAATAGATTTAACGAATTTATCATTAGTCTATTAAAATATTGATTTTGATATTTTCATTTATTTTAATTCTAATTGTAATTTGAATATTTATTTGTCATTAAAAAAGTACAAATTAATTTTTTAATATTTATATTATTCCAATGGATAAAATTTTCTAATGGTCATTTTTTTTTTTAATTTTTTACAACGATCATATTTTTTCAAGTATGTTATAGAGGCAAATTAAAGTAAAAAGCTATGCAAATGATTAATTATGTAAACAGAATGAAACAGAAACTAGGAAATGCAACAGGTAAGAATCGAAAACCAAGAGAGAGGTAATTTTTTATGCCAAAATAATATTAGGCCAGCAGCTGGGGATCGACAGATTTGGCTAGTAGAATTGATGAAAACTAAAATTATTGTATCTTTTTTGAGTTCACTACAACCCATTTTTATGCTTCCTAGTTAAATATTGGCTAAATTTTAATTTTGTTGAGCTAAATATTAGTACTCTTTAAAACACCATTGGTCACTCTAAGAATGGACATCTCGAGTCTGCCCCCATGGTGATTGGTGACCCAATTTATTTGCAGTAAGAGGAGAGGCCTTCGTCTCTTTACTAACCAATAGGGGTGTAACGGTCCGGTCCAGTTCAGTTTTAGAAAAAATTTAAGACCAAACTTGTAGGTACCGGTTTTTCATTTTTTAAAATCAATTATGCACTGGTTATTCTCTTAAATCGGTACTCCAGTTTTACTAGTTTCCTGTCCGATTCAGTCTGGTTTTAGAAGTTTGTTGTTCCTCAAAAAAAAAAAAAAGAAGAAGATGACCTCGACGTGAAAACACTATACTTCTATCTTCTTTTATATCACGCCCAATATTCTAATAGACTTCCAAAGCAACACAGTTTAATAAAACTTTGTACCCTTCTGTATGATAGTCTACAGATGCATCTCAATCAAATCATAGAGTTTAATGAACTTCAAAATCTCTGAGAGTTTCATGAAGCTAATTCAATAACGTAGCATGAACCAAAGAAAACAAACATTAGCAGCTCAGAAGCCCAACAAAACCCACTTCACTTTGCTATTATAACTATATTATTGATAAATTATATTGATAGTCTCAGTATAGTAATTTAGTATTAATATTACTATATCATTATTTAGTACTAGACTAAAGTATCATTATAGGCTATTAGTATTAATTATAGTGATTATAAAAAGTATATATAGTATTTGTTAATTGTTATAGTGAGTTTAGTTCATTATAACTATATTATTGATAGACTATAGTGATAGAAATATTGTATTACTATTGTAATTTAGTATTAGTATTTCTATATCATTATTTTATATGTGATTATTTAGTATAGTGATTTATTTACTAATTTATACATAGACTTAAAGTATATTACCAATAGTAATATAGTATTAGACTATAGTATCATTATAAATATTAGTATTAATTATAGTGATTAGAATAACTATATATTAGTATTTGTTAATTGTTATAGTAAATTTAATTTATTATAAGTATATTATTGATAGACTATATTGATAGTAATATAGTATTACAATATCATTTTTTTATATGTGATTATTTAGTATAGTGATTTATATACTAATTTATATATAGACTTAAAGTATATTACTAATAGTAATATAGTATTAGACTATTATTATTATTATTATTATTATTATTATTATTATTATTATAAATATTAGTATTAATTATAGTGATCAGAATAACTATACGTTAGTATTTGTTATTTTTATAGTGAGTTTAATTTATTATAAGTATATTATTCATAGACCATATTGATAGTATTTCGTATTAGGTCATAAAATGTAAATTGTAATTAATATAAATTATATACTAATATATATTAGCATTATTAATCTATTAACGTCTTATGTACTTATCAAAAATAATATTGAGAATTTATTTAGACTATTTTCGTTTTATCTTGCTTCTTACTTATTATGATAAAATATTATTAATATATATATATATATATTTTATATTTAAAGTATATGATCAATTAAATTTTTATGTTTAAGATTAAACTTGTATTTTATAACTATAATAACATTATCTTATTTATAATTATAATTTATATTATTATATATTTTATATATTTAAATTATATATAATATAATTTCTTCAATATTTTCGAGCACTAGAGGAATTAAAACAGATGGGCACGTGTGTTGTTCATGGTGCACCCATGGGGAAAAACCGGAAAATAGCTTTGTCGGGAAAATGTGGAGGGTGTTGGCATTACCAAATTCATGCAACCGCATACTTGGCCTAAGAGCATCCCCATCCGGTTCCCCAAAGCATTAAAATTTCCAAAATTTGAGGTTTATTTTGGGGTTTTGATCAAAATACCCCCCACATCCGGATCCCTATTTTAGGGAAAAGGTTTAGGGAATAAACAGTAAGTCCCCATATTTGGGGACTCACTATTCAGTCCCTAAATCATTTTTATCAATATTTTATTCTAATATATAAAATAAATAATTTTTCAATCATCTACACTTTCTCTCATACTCATATTTATTATAGTTTTAAATAATAATTTTAAAAATAATTTAATTAATTACGAAAATATAAAAAAATTAATTTTAAAAATATTATCATATTCACAAAAAAATAATTTAAATTTTTGTTTAAAATATTCACTAGAGTAATAGTTCAAAAAATAAAAAAAAATATTGAGTAGTTAAATTTGTAAATAGAAGTGAAAGAAAAAAGTAATAAAAAAGAATAGAAAAATATTATTTAATAGAATAGAGATAGGGATGGGGAATGGGATGTAGGAGGTTTTTGAAAGATGAATAAAATTTAGGAAAAATTTTGAGAAAAGGTGATTTTGAGTTAAATTTTAAAGATGGGGATGAGGAATGGGATGAGGATGCTCTAAGACTCACAATTTGGTTTGAACCCTCTCACCTCCCCCTACTTACTGTGAACATCACGACGTACAATATGTTATTTAAAATTACGCGAGTGCCCTCAACCTCCTTGGCACGAAGGAAAAGACAAATCGGTGTTCTACCCTGATGACTACAATGCCCCTCATCTTTTCCCTTTATGACACGCAGTAATAATAAACTAGATAATATTAGAAGACTTTCCATTTTATCTAAACTAGAGAAAAATATTTATTTCTTGGGTTGTTACCAATTTATTTCTTATCAATTTAGAGTTTGTTTGAATGGCGAAAAAAGATGAGATGAGATAGTTTTAGATGAAAATTGAAATTAAATAAAATATTATTATAATATTATTTTTTAATATTATTATTGTTTTAAGATTTGAAAAAGTTAAATTATTTATTATATTTTGTGTGAGACTTTTAAAAATTTATAATAATAAGATTAGATAAGATAAGATGATTTATAAATCCAAAAGATGAGATTGTGCTACTCGGAGACCACCGAGAGACTCACTAAGGTAAACACTTTTTTTTTTAAACATTTTTTAAAATTTATGAAAAAAATTAAAAATAAAAATATTTATTAGAAAATACTTACTTAATTATTAAGTAAAAAAAAAAAATGAATCAATGGCCACCATCGATGACCACCATCGATGGGATAAACATTTACCTATTTCTTAATATAATCCCCACATCACACACTAACGTGTGATTTAATATTTTAGCATAATATATGGTATTGAAATAATGAGTAGAATAGCTTTCCATTAGAAAACAGATAATACTAATATAATTGAAGTAAATTTATTAAAAAATGTGGTTATAATTTTGGAAAGTGAGAAAAACCAACTTTATCCGATACAAACTCAAATTATCCGAATCAACTTTCATACCTAATTATTTGGAGAAAAATGCTAAATGTACGTACTTAAAAAAAAATTTACACATCCACTTGACTTTTCACAATTTTTTTTTTCTTTTCATATGCTTTATTTTATTTTTTTCAAGAAAGTGGTGTAGAATGAGAAGTCATGGATATATATAAATTTGAAAAAATCTGATTGTGTGTAAGTCATTCTGCGCACCAATACGCGCATATATTCAATGTGATTGGTCATAATGTTAAATTTTAATAAAAATTGTGTCAATTTAAACTTTTAATATAAAAAGAATAACATTAATAGACAGATCGGCACGAATTTACTGCCTTCTTTTTCTGTTGATAAGTCAGACATCTAGAATTGTCTAATTAGGAGGGATTGTTTAAGATGCAGATATCGTCTATATTCCATGGACAGTTTAACTCTGATTTGCTGATAAGATATTGGGGTTATTCTTCTGAATTTTCCACAGACAAGTTTTAATGTCGTTTCTTGTCCGTACGTACATGCATGCCTCAGAAAATGAATTTTCAACTCTTACACCTAAATTTTTTTGTCATAAAATGACTTGAGAATATTCTCATTCTTTTTCATAGCTACAGCTGATTAATATTAGTTATTCATGGCTTGTAGAAATCTTTTGTACTTTAAAAGAGTTAGATTTTGGTTTAGAATCAGCTGACTTACTTTTCCCAAATCTGTGGAGATCATTACTGACGAGAACTATTGCACAATGGATATGCATGCATCGTCTATTTTTTAAAGCTTTAACTTTACAGTAATAATATTTATAATCTTAAAATGTGTAAAAAAAATTGAGATTCATCATTAAAATAAATAAATTTTTATGTAAATTCTAGATTTGTCACTTTAATTTTTTATTTTTTTTTTTCAAATAAAATGTGTGAAACCTAGACTATCTAGAAAAGAATAATAGTTGCGCGCAATTGTGAATATACAAATATCGTGTAATCATTTTAAAAAAATTGAATAAATATGAGACTCACATAAAAAAATTAATTTTTTAATAATAAATCATGTTATCCTTTTTCAAAACGATTACACAGCACGTACACATTCTACGACGTAACGATCCTTTTCTTTGGACCAACCAAATTCGAGGAAACAATCTCCCCCACTCAGTTTATTCATTTACCATATATACAATGAGACATAACCGTGATTACCCGACACATGGTACAGATGTGCTTGTTCATAGAGGAATTTATGAAGCTGCAAAGGGAATATATGAGCAATTCATGCCAGAAATAGTTGAGCACTTGAACAAGTATAGGAAACGTGCAAAACTTCGATTTACTGGTCACTCTCTTGGGGGTAGTCTCTCTCTTTTGGTCAGCTTGATGTTACTGACCAGGAAGGTTGTCAAGCCCTCCACTCTTCGACCGGTGGTCACTTTCGGCTCATCGTTTGTGTTCTGTGGAGGCCAAAACATACTTGATGAGCTGGGTTTTGATGAGAGCCACATTCACTGCGTGATGATGCATAGAGATATTGTTCCTAGAGCCTTTTCCTACAACTACCCTGACCATGTTGCCAGAGTCTTGAAGCGTTTAAATGGCGCCTTTCGCTCGCATTCTTGTTTGATAAAAAATGTAAGCATCATCTTGATCATTCTCTATCATCTTTCTAGTTCAAATTCAAAATTCATAATCTTGGAATTCGTTCAATGTTGAATTTGGGCCTTTACTTAAGGATCGTCACAGATATTTTCCCGGACAGATTTAGAAGAAAAGCAAGCCGCTAAATGAATTTGAAGCTTTGAATTTTTGGTTTTCTCACTAACCTTTTCCCTATTGTATGTTTATGCAGAAACCATTGTACTCTCCTTTGGGCAAACTGATCATTCTGCAACCTGATGAGAAGTTATCTCCTGCGCATCCTTTACTCCCTCCAGGTAGTGCTCCATATGCCTTGGACAAGAATCAATGTGGATACTATACAAATGCCGTTGCAGCCTTCCTAAATAGTCCCCACCCCCTAGAGACACTAAGTGATCCCACCGCCTACGGTTCAGACGGTACGATCCTCCGAGACCATTACTCGAGCAGCTACCTGAAGGCTATGAACGGGGTTTTAAGGCAATGTACAAAGATATTGGATATTCGGAGAGTAAGAAAACATAAGAACCTATTGTGGCTGCTTTTGACTTCACCATCTCCACACGTGGAATCACGAGAATTCCACGAGAGTGACTTGAACAACAGTAGTTTAGTGACTGAGGAGATAATGACTGGAGTTTGAGAAACCTATTCACAGGGATGCCAACCCTTGCATATAAAACCAAGCAAATCAGCAAATTGAATTGTGGAGTTTTACATGTTCTAATCGGTTTTGTATACATGTGTTCCTTGTAAATATATAACATCTTACTCTCATTTCTGTATGTGTTACTCATCTATTTCAAGTAAATGGCCAAAAATCTTACTTCTCAATGTAGCTTGTGTTGCTCAACATCGACTAACATTTACTAAAATATTTGTATCTGGGTATTACATGCTCATTCAAAGCTCTGGCATAACTTGGCCAAAAGAAAAAAGGGCGAAGGGAAATAATCAGTTGATCGAGAATTTGTGAAAGGGCTTGGCGCATTGATGAGGAAAAAACTAGGATTGTTCACCCGGCCCGCCCGAAAAGCACCATTCCGATCCGAATCAGGGGAGTTCCCTGTAATCTTTTACCGGATTAGCCAATTACTCGACCCAAAAAATATTTTCCAAAGAATAAGGTGTTCCAACCCTCTTTTTTTTCAATAAATAGAAAATCATCCACAAATTTAAAGATGCACGAAGATTAAGCATCTTTTTCTCTCTTTTTTGTCAATTCGTCTCTTCCTCTATCTTAGACTGCGTACAGGGTGATATAGACCGACAATCTTTTTTGCTTCTATCAAATGATTCTTACAAATCCTACACCACTTTCTACATTATGGTTTTTAAAACTTTATTTCTTAAATATTTTTCAAAGTAATTGACCGGTCTGGATTTTACGCTTCTACCCAAAATGAGTTTTCAAGAATATTTAACTGAAAAAACAGATGAATTAAGGAACCGCTTTCGAATGACGTGCAAAGAGAAAAACATTGGAACTACTTTTCGGAATGATTAGAAATGGAACTACTTTAAACAGAGACTCTACTCAGGGCCATGAATAATAGGAATCATGTGCCTGCTTAGTGGGACATCTATTGGTTGGAAACAGAGTGGATATGGGTTGCTTCAAGCATAGGATAAGAACAGGAGCAACAAAGTGTTCAAAACATTTGTTGGCACATGCAAAGTGAGACAGTGTCCTTCAAGACTTGAACACAATGTCCTCCTTTCAAGCCATGATGATACTCAATGGCTACTATATTTTATAGTACTTCTGACAGCAAGTATGCATGTATTGCAAAATTGCAGTTTAGTTTCGTCCAACTTAAAACATGGATCACTCTTTTTTCTAGGATTAGAAAGGATAAATGAAGACCAGAAACATGAAAACTACATAATTCTGGAGTCGAATCCAGATTCCATTGAGTTGAACGGTTCATAATGCTGCATGCAGTGCAAGCTCAGTGCTGGACAAAATGATACAAAACACCACACAAAATGATACAAAATTCCCCAAAAACATGACTGAACCAAATGCATTATGATCCTCGTCTTTGATCCTACAAAAATGCTGCCATACTTCTTATCTACCCCGAAATATTTTGTGTGATAGGAGGGCAACCACTAGGACTAGCTGTAGGTGGATGGCTATCCAAACTTGGGCGGCACAGAGAGCTGTCCAAATGCTTTACATCGGGGATTGATTTAGACCCCAACAAAGGTATAGTAGCATTGGGTTCCATCCGGCTCAACTGCAATCAGAACTAGCAAGCATCATTAACAATTTATAGAACAAAGCACCGTGCAACAGAACTACAACATGTTTTCAGACCATAAGGAAAACACAAGAATGCGAAAAAATTATAAGAGACTATTTCTATTGGAAAAAGAGACTATTATAACACTAGCCCTGGAGATCAGAAAAAGAAAAAGAATGATTATTCAGAAGCAATACAACGAAGTCATGCATCTAATTCAGTACAAATCTGCCCAGATTTCTAGCAGTCGCCATATTTGCTTCACGATGATTAAAAGCAACCTTCCAATCTGGTCTTCCATTCAGCATACTCCTAACATCATAGATCAGTGGCCCAAAATCTGCCAAGATTTTAATAATTCATATCTTTATATATTATGCATAAGCAACTATGATTATATTAGTTCTCTCCTTTTTTTAATCTTATTAGAGGCTGAATTATACATCTTCATATATGCCTCCCGCACCAACCTCTCATTGCCATTTTTTTCATACAATGCGCTACCTCTCTATAAATGGGAGAATTTATTTCTATAAATGGGAGAATTTATTTCTTTGTACAACCTCACAGATTGGGTTGCTTATTACGATTGTTGAAAACTTTCTCGTTTCAAGTATTCCACCTAAGTATACTCGGCCCCCACTCCCTTTGATCAGCTCTAGCCCACGCTCAGATTTGATGGGTTAAATGTGCCTCAAAGCTTCAAAAAGAGAAGCTTGTCTCACATAAGATTTAGCCCTCAAACAAGCACACAGATTTGCACAAAACCTCCATCCAAACAAACAACACACAAATTTGCATTTTAAGCCAAGCATTTAGCATTGAAAATTGAAAAACTATACCACCCAAAATCCAACAACCAGTTCAGATCAACCATACCTTCGGTCAGAGAAATCCTCCTTAGGGCTGTGACTGCAAGGGGAGCTGAGAGGGAGAGCAATGGAATTCGTAATCGGTAAACACAGACTCACAGTGATTTGTTTTCAGATTTCAGAGGCAGATTAGAGGCGCAGAGCAATGGCATTCAATTCAGACGGAGAGAAGAGTTATGTGGAAGGATCAAGGAAGTATGTAAAATGAAGCCGTTTCAAAGGGGGACTGGACCAGTTTTCGGTTATCGGGTATTAACTGACCCTAATCGTAATATTTCGGAAGTAAAACAGAACTCTTCCATTTTTGATTATTTCATTCCGGGTCAGGTAATTCGGTGTGGACAAATTCAAAAATTTTGGGTCGGTTCAGGTTGACAAGTTAAATGTACAGTCCTAGAAAAAACAAAAAAAGACCGAGGATGAACTTTCTCCCTGCAGCAAGGTTACAAAGCAAAGATCACCATTGAGCAACCGTCATTTACTCTCTGCAGCCATCCTTTTGCGAATTTCAAGAGCTGTATTGAAAATCCCAAGCGTTGGCTTGTTGCAGACAAAGCATTTCTTGTTCTTCGCATGATGCTGAAAATGAAAAGAACAAAATTTCAGTTACACTGCTGAATGAAGGAGAGAAGGGCAATTATGTAACCACAAATATTTTTTAAAACGGTACTCTGTGATGCTCAAGCACAGAACCAAGGCGAAAAAGAATATCAACAAAATGACGATATATCATTAAGAGAGTTATTACAACAATGCAGTTTACTCAAAGGTTCAGTATCAGCAGTTGCCCATTCAATTTTGCCAGAGGTTCATAATAAAAGATTTTATGGCATCAGTCAGCTGTTGATCCTGGGATTCAAGCCCAAAAAAGATTTGTTGAACCCAACAAACACTTAGATCACATGCCTGAAGTTGCAGACTTGACATTCTGCAGAACAAGGCTAGTCTAAACTTCACAAGCAATTGGCTCAGAATTGAAACCCCAAAGAAAATAACAAAACCCAAGTTACACCCTCCAAGAAAAACTATCAATTACAGAAGACACCTGTTTTTAAGTAATGCAATGAGAAATAAGTTGAAATCCAAAGCATCGAGTTATTCAGAGAAACTTGACAACTATTATGTGTCTGATAAAAAAGAAACCCAAAGGCCATGTTTAACCCACTTCTAGACTAATGCAAAATAAGTCTAACTGAAACCAACATAAAACTTTAAAAACAAATCATGAAACCCTAAATTTATCCTCGGACTTAACCAGCTCAACTTTTGTGTGTGAATGAAACCCTTCTAATCAGCATTTTGCTGTGAAATTCACTTATTGAACTTGATTGCATCATTAATCTACATCATTCCTCAAATGGCAATTCTACTCATCTACAAGTTTAGTGGTGTACATAAGCATGCATGTGTGTTGGGGGACAGAAGCGGTAATAGATTTTTTTCACAAGCCTATATCGTGTCATGTTTCATAAACCACAATTTTGTTTGGTAAGATTCTTCTTAAATTTGGAAGGTTTCCTTGCTTTTTGTTAATGATTCAATGTTTTTTCTTCTTTAACGAATAAAGCCATCTTAAATCCACAAACAGAAACTGATTATGCTCCAGAACCATAGATTGGTATAGATGAGGTACCTTTAATGCACAATGCTCACAGAAATAGTGCTTGCACTTGGTAACAACAGGATCAACAAAAGGCTGCCTACAAATGAAACATGCAAACGGCAAAGAATCGTCATCATCTTCCTCACCAGGATCAGCACCCCCTTCACCCACGTCATCTACTCCCAAAGCTAGATTTCTCTTCCTTGCTTTCTCTGCTTCCTCCCAATCCTTCTCCAACTGCCATCCAGACTTGTAATCCCCTCGATCATGCATAAACTTACATGAATCTCCATACCCACAGTAACCAGTCTCTTTGTAATCCTTACATATGTCTGGCTGATAATCAAATCGTGCCGAAACTCTTATGTGAGCAGAAGCCCTCAAAGGCCCATGTGCCCCACCAGCTTTCTCACTGGCCACTGTTTGCTCTCTTCGGAACCCAGCCTTAAAATCAGTATACCCATGGATCCCTTTATAAAGCTTTTCATCCCCAGAGCTCTTTCCTTTACCCTTCAAAGCCTCATCTGCTTGCTTAAGAGCTTTCTCACGAAATGCACGAGCATCTCTTGAGAACTCAGTCTCAGTTTCTAGAGTTGCTGTTGCTCTGCTATCATGTTCAACTTGAATTTCCTTTGAAGACTCAAACTGAAAAATTGGCCTGTCAGATTCCTTTTTCACTTCAGCAGACGTTGATGTATTGTGCTTAGAGGATCCAGTAGAGAAGTACAGCTTACTATCGGGCTTTAAGGTTTTCTTCTCAGTGTGTAAGAATGAGGTTTCCATTTTTGAATCCTCCACTTCATCTTCATCTTCAACAACTGTTCGCTTTCTGATGTTTTTGTTCCGTGATGGCTTCCTGAAGAAGTTGCAGACTGAAAATACAAAGGATAGGATAAATTGCTGGAATAAAAATAGCCAATAGCCACAAAAACAAAAGAGAAACAACAAGATCCAATTCGAGAGGATGCAAACAAAGAGAAGAAACCACAAAAGAAGAGACCTATACCTTGTTCAGGCTGTTGATTTTCACCTGGATCCGCCATATGAATAAAAGAAAAGGCAAAAATACGAAGTCCTGAAAAAGTGATCATGCATAATGTTATTCCCAAAATTATCAACCCCTTCGAGAAAAAAAAACACATGTACATACAAAAGATCAGCAGATACTGCAAAACTGGCATCTACATAAAAGCATAACCAACCAAAGAAATATCCATCACATGCAGGCCTAAAACTTAATATTGAAGAAAGATTTTTCAACACACACAAGCATAATAACATAAAATCAGGCTGTATTTTCTTTTTGCATTGTGAATGAAAATACTGTAGCATGTATTTCAAGGATTTTGTGAGATTGGCACAGTGTTTCATAGAAGTCAGATTCTTCTACTACCTCTTGGCAGAAAGAGTGAAATAGACTCTGCAAAAGACATGAAAATCCAACAAATCAAAAGCAATCATATTTGGTGCAGCTGGACAGCCCAACATTAATGACTGAAACTTAGCATTCTCATCAAATAACTTGTTCACTAATATCAAACAAAGCCCACAACAATTCATCAGAACCAAGATTCATATGAATACCAAGTCATCTTTCTTCGCCCCTAATGAAGATCTCCATGATTGGACACAACCACCCCTTAAAACCACTTTGCATCCCTTAAGTTTGTCATGGGTTGTCATACCCAAGTACGTAGAACTCTAAATTGGTATTTTTTTTTTTTTTTAATGTTGACACATGGCTGCTACTAGATTCTTAGGGTTGTCATTCCCGTGTACTTGGGCTCTTCCCCATCCTAGTGATCAATAAAATCTTGTTTACCGATAAAAAAAAAGATCTTTAGGTTCTGATTGTTATTCAATTGTTCATCTGTTATGAAAGGCAGGTAGAAAAGACGTTCTAAATTGACTTCCATTAGGTCTTGTGATCCATAGGAAAAGTATCTTAAACTGAGACAGCTTGTAAACCAGAGTTTTAGGACTAGAAGCCCTATAAGCAGGTCTAACGTCTCTCAAAAAGCTTCAGAAATAAACTTATTTGAACTCAGAAATAGAAAACTCCCAATTACTGGAGTTCCAGAACTGGTGTGCATGCCAGGTTAACCCTTATAAAACCCTAGCATTGCTGCCAGGAGCACATGCTATCATTTCTCCCAAATCAGGACCCTTCTCAGCTTGCCATTCACTAATCAAGAAACTCGTGGAAAAGGTATTGTAAACCCCCTCTTCAAGGTCTGCCACAGCCATAGGTAAGCAAAAACCTTCAAATCTCAAATCTGATTGCCCTACGATGCATTTGTTGCCACCAGCAGTTGGTAAGAAAGATTAGGATTTCATCCCCAATTTCCAATGAATAATCATTGTATTCCCTTCCAGCAGTTTAATCAATATGTTAACTAAGTTTTCTACTTCCTTTAAACCCAACAGCGCCATCCTTCAATTCCTAAAGGTTGCAAATTTTTTTTTTTTATAAGTGATAAGAAACTTTATTCCCAAGAATAGGCAAAGCCCATTGTCACCACCTAGATTTTTCTAGAGAATTTCCTAACCTTCTAGATGCCTCCTAGTCTTTTGTAATCTTGTGGAATTGTGTAGAGTCATCTAGAAGGGGCGTTATAGACAATTTAGAGTAGTGTTCTAGAAAGGGCGTTATAGACAATTCTAGAGTAGGAATCTAGAAAGTTCTTTACCCTTGGATTGATGACAAGTGTCACAATCCTAACCATTCTTTGTACCAAGAGCTCCCTATAAATAGAGGGGCTCTCATTTGTATAAATCACCAAGCAATAAGAGAAACAAGTTCTCTAGAGCATCTCTCTCTATCTTCTCTCTCTAGTTTGTTCTCTATTGTCTTGAGTCCTTTAGAAGGCTTACTTAGGAGCTTTGTGGGAGAGAAAGCCTCCTAAGGCTGCACGGGTCGAGTGAAGAAATTCTAAGTCCGTGACAGTTGGTATCAGAGCTATCCAGGTTAGGATGGCGGATCCAAGTGAGATCACCATGGAGGTCCAGGAGACAAGAAAGAGCAAGAGGTCGAAGGACTCAAGCTCATCTATGGAGTCTCGTCTCGATGGGATCGAGAGGGCCATGGCCAAGATATTGGCCAAGATCGAAGAATGGGATCAGTCTCACAGGGAGGTGAGCACCCTAGACAACACGGTGACCAGGATGGAGGTGGCAGTAGCGGATGTTAGGGACCGACTTGACATCGTGGAGCAAGGTTTGGAGGAGCTAGGATTGGAGGGACAATCCGAATCGCTCAAGGAGTCCATTCTAAGCACCATCCACCCTACCATCGAAGCACAACGTGTTGAGAACGTTGCTTTCCAAGACCGGGTCTTGGGGGAGCTAACGAAACTCCATGGGCAAATGGAGGAATACCGCGTCGGTCTAGAGGAGACCAAGGCGGATTGGGCTATATGCAAGCGTGCAGTGGCCAATGGGGGCGTTGTCGGAGCTGGAATGATGGCGACACCAAGGGTGGATACCCCCAAACCAAAAGAGTTCAATGGCAAGCGGGATGCCAAAGAACTTGACAACTACATGTGGCACATGGAGCGCTACTTTGAAGCTTTGAACATGCAAGACGAGCGTGTCAAGGTACGTACTGCTTCCCTCTATCTTACTAATCTTGCTGGTACTTGGTGGCGTCGTAAGCATAGTGAGATAGAGAAGGGTACTTGCTCCATTGATTCTTGGGAAGAGTTCAAGCGTGAACTCAAGAGGCAATTCTATCCCGAGAATGTGGCTATTCATGCGCGGAAGAGAATGAAGGAGTTGAAGCACACTTCTTCTATCCGCAACTATGTTGAGGAATTTTCTGCCCTCATGCTTCAAATTACAAACATGAGTGAAGAAGATCTCCTCTTCAACTTCACCGATGGTCTCAAGTCTTGGGTGGCTCAAGAACTCAAGCGTCGTAGAGTCAACGACATCTCCACCGCCCTGACCGTGGCGGAAACCTTAGAAGAATTTGAGTATCATAAGAGTGACAACTCTTCAAGGCCCAAATCTCCAAAGGATGATCACCGTAAGGGTGGGGGAGCGAAGGGGTTCAAGCCACAGTACAAAGACCGTGGAGACAAGCCTCCAACATCAAAGGAGGGCAAAAAGGACAACTCCAAAGATAAGAAGCCAAAGGATGCTTGCTTCCTTTGTAACGGACCACATTGGACTAGAGATTGTCCCAAGAAGAAGGCCCTCAACACTATGTTGGAGGAGAAGGAAGTTCAAGAGAAGTCGCACCTGGGGTGTCTACAACTTCTCAACTCCCTAAAGGCAAGCACAAAGACAACCACTAAGGATAGGTCTTTGATGTTTGTAGAGGTGCTCGTTAATGGGAAGAAGAGTCACGTCATGGTCGACTCAGGAGCTTCTCATAACTTCATAAGAAGGAAGAGGCCACACGGCTAGGGATTCCTCTTAAGAAGGGTCAAGGATGGCTGAAGACTGTGAATTCTGAAGCCAAACCCCTGAATGGCGTAGCTCACGGGGTGGAGCTACAACTTGGCACTTGGAGAGGCACGGTAAATTTCTCTGTCGCTCCCATGGATGACTTCAACATCGTATTGGGGATGGAATTCTTGAGACAATTCAATGTAGTGTCTCTTCCCCACTACAACTCGGTGTGTATCTTAGAGGGCGGTCCATGCATGATACCCACCGTGTCCAAGCCAAACACCACCCAGCTTCTATCCGCCATGCAATTCAAGAAAAGATGGAAGAAGGGCGAGGTGTCGTACTTGGCTTCTATGGAGGAAAATGAAGTGAAGATTTCCTCCCCTCCACCTAAGGAGATCCAAAAAGTCCTTAGGGACTATGAGGATGTCATGCCTCCAAAGTTGCCCAAGCAACTACCACCTAGGAGAGAGGTGGACCATCAGATTGAGTTGGAACCTGGCGCCAAGCCACCGGCCAAAGTACCTTATCGCATGTCACCTCCAGAGCTTGAAGAACCAAGGAGGCAACTTAAGGAGCTAATTGATGCCGAATTCATCCAACCCTCAAAGGCACCATATGGGGCACCAGTGTTGTTCCAACTTGGGAACCAAAGGAGTCGTTGTGGCAATTTGAAGATCACATCCGAAGGTTCCACGAAGACACCGCGTCGAGGACGTCGCGAAGCTTGGTGGGGGAGAATGTCACCACCTAGATTTTTCTAGAGAATTTCCTAACCTTCTAGATGCCTCCTAGTCTTTTGTAATCTTGTGGAATTGTGTAGAGTCATCTAGAAGGGGCGTTATAGACAATTTAGAGTAGTGTTCTAGAAAGGGCGTTATAAACAATTCTAGAGTAGGAATCTAGAAAGTTCTTTACCCTTGGATTGATGACAAGTGTCACAATCCAAACCATTCTTTGTACCAAGAGCTCCCTATAAATAGAGGGGCTCTCATTTGTATAAATCACCAAGCAATAAGAGAAACAAGTTCTCTAGAGCATCTCTCTCTATCTTCTCTCTCTAGTTTGTTCTCTATTGTCTTGAGTCCTTTAGAAGGCTTACTTAGGAGCTTTGTGGGAGAGAAAGCCTCCTAAGGCCGCACGGGTCGAGTGAAGAAATTCTAAGTCCGTGACACCATGATACGAACGTATACAAAGGAAAACTTTCTGCACAATCTTGAAATAGAAGGGAGAGTAAGTTTCATGGAGCATACATTCTAAAGTTTAAAATTTCCTATCTTTTGTGATCCTAACTTGTTCTTACTTCTTTCTCTACATCTGTACACAAAACCCTAAGGCTAGAAAGTGCAAAGAACATTTCTAAATCAAGGAAACTCAAGTGGCATCATCACATACATAGAAATGTGAATTTAAGTTTGTTAAGGATGAGACTTGGCCACTATAGAAAATTCTGGAGCCTTGTTACCCAATAGACGTGGCTGTTTAGACCCTCTGTGGCGCCCCAGACCCCCATGTGTGATTTGGAGGGAGACGCAATGTCAAGGTGCTGACCGCACGGATCACACACCCCCAATGCAGTGTGCAAGTGTGTGCGCACATGCAATATGTGTATAGTTAAAAACGCAACGGAAAATAATAAGGCAAATCCAAACTAAGTACCAAAAATCTAAAATACAACCAACAAAGAAGTTCTCAAAAGATTATTACAGCCATCTGGCTGAAACAATAAAGTAGGAATCCAATCAGCTACAATGGGGATAAACCCTAGGTTACCACTCCTCAGGTGGGTCGGTCCTCCATGCTCATAAACGTCCTCTACGTCAAAAACTACAGTTCCGTTTCATGGAACAGCAGGTGGGAACACCACAATGAGATTTCTCAGCAAATAAATTCACAGCTCAACCACCAAGAAATACAAACAACGGAAAAATAGACAACCACATGCACATGACAGGCATTAAGGTTATTCCCAAAATTTACTCTCCATACAATCATTTAATTACGCATACGCCATGGCTCTCTTCGTCACACCATGGATAACAACTATGCATGTGACTTCATCACGACCGATGCCCAGCTCTGCACCCAATGCATACGTAACTAAACATCCTCTAACCTCCTCTAGTGGAGGGGCCACGAAGTCGGCACAAGAGCGTTACCGTCTCAACCAAACCCATTGTCGCCCGAAAACAACCCAATGGATGTCATTCAGTTTTACACGCTCCCGAGTGATTAGAGGAGCTCCACCAAGATAATATCTCATCTCGACTTGGGGTCGTGATACGCACACCCACAAAATCATAAGACAAAGTAAAACCCACAACTTTCCAAGTTCCAAACACAAACACAAACAGGGCACAATTAATACAATTTAATGACATGAAACAAACATGATGCAATTATGCAACAAATTGTTATTGGATGACATGGCACAACAATGTGTAGCAAACAACATAGCATAGCACACTAGTTCACAACTATATGCGATTCCTAATACTTCACCCACCTTTCGGCCAAACATACACCACCAACTACAATTATTATCCCAATGCTCCATAGGGCCCCCGGCCACTTCTCATTCACAACCAGACTACAATAACATTTATATAGTAATATATATTCCATGCTAGTATTTCAAGGGTCAATCCAGGAATTTACTTACAAAGCGGAAGGCAATTTCGGATGGTCGAGTGCACTGTCTATGGTATCCCGTGTGTGCAACAGTGTGCCGCTGTGAGAGGGAAAAACAGTTAGACAATTCTAAACGCTATCTAAACATTAACAAATAAACAGAGTAGCACACAGCTTACAGCGGTCGCGTCGGGAGGGGCGGAGCGTGGCGGCGGCGCACGGCGGAGCTTAGGGGGAAAATCTCCTCTAACTCACGGAAAAAGACTAGGGAGGGAGGGCTTGAGAGATCTGACGATAAGCGGACGAGATTGAGAGGGGGCTTAGATCTGCACTGTGGAGGGAGTGTGGTGAATCTGGGTGGTTGAGCCGAAATCAGTGGCTGATGGGGATGATTCAAAGTGTTGGGGTTGCTGTGGTAGCTTGCTCGACGTGTGGTGGTGGTGAGGCTCACAGTGGCGTTGCGGTGACAGGTACAACGAGGCTGGGCTTGGGCTTTGGTGGCGGAACGGAAGTTTCTAAATGGTGGTCAATCGGCTTGGTGGAGTATGTCACCGTGCGACAGCCGTGCTTGAGTCGGCGTGACAGCGGCGAGGGGCTGGCACGGCTAAGGCGGTGATGGGGTTGATGTGGTCGCGGCGCGGTGGAGCAAAATAAATAAAAGGGCAAACGGCGACGGGAAGAGAGAGGATGAGGAGCCGACGGGGAGAGAAGGGGGGAAAAGAGAAAGAAGAGAGATCTACTCTTACCGTATCTGAGGGATGGTGCGGAGGTGACGGCGGCGCGAGTTGGAGGGGAGATGCGGGGTAGTGTTTTAGGTCTGCCGAGAGAGAGAGAGACGGTGAGGGAGGGAGTCGAGCGCGGCTGAGGTTGGAATCTTGGTCGGACGGTGGTAGGGGATGCACGAACGACGCTGTGGAGCCGAAGTGGTGTCGGTGAGGAGAGGGGTTGCGTGCCACAAGTGGCGGAAAGCTGCTGCCAGACGGAGGGGAGAAAATAAAACAAACGAAGAAGAGAGGGAGGGAGAACGTCGTGCGGCGCTGGAGAAAAATGCAGAGGAAACTTTAGGTTTCTTTCTCCTTCATCAAAACGACACAGCTGAACTTTATAAAAATAATGTAGTCTGGTTTGAATTGGTAACACAATTTAGATGAGGAGAAATATAATATTTTAAATAATAATAATAAAATATTATTATAATATAATTTTTTAATATTAATTTTATATTAAAATTTAAAAAAATTAAATTATTTATTATATTTTAAAAAATTATAATAATTAAATAAAATAAAATAAAATTATTTAGTTTTAATTAACCAACTTAAATTTTGACCAATATCAGTCCAGAATACTTTAGGAAGGAGGGATAGGGCTTCACTGAGGCTGGGGCTGAATTCTGAGTTTAATTCTATAATGTTTTACTCCAATTTATTTATTAAAAAAATAATTTTTTACCTTGATGACTCAATCTTGTAATCGCTTAAAGAATTAGCATAGGAATAGGTAAAAGCAAACTTAAAATTTGGCTAATATATCATTTTTTTATTAATTTTTTATCTAATCTATTTTTTTCATATTTTACAATTTTACCGATCATATATACGTTAATAATTAAATTATTATTTAAAAAATCATATTTTTCATGGTCATTTAATACTAATAATTACAAATTTTTTTATTAAATTCACCTAAAATGTCATATAAATATTTTAATTATTAACCAAATATCTAAAACAATGAATATGGGAAAGACTCTTCTATTTTTTTGAGCAAGAATGCAGTGTTGCAAATTCCAGGCCACTAACTCGATGAATTACATGACTAAAGGCAATTTGCAAGATTTTTTTTTTCCTAATACATACATATATATATATAGAGAGAGAGAGAGAGAGAGAGAGAGAGAGAGAGAGAGAGAGAGATGATTGAACAAGAACAGTAAATTAAAAAAATAAAGTCCAACAAATTAACAAAAAAAACAGTCCAAGCAAAATAATTAATCCAGGATTCCAGTATCCACAGTAAATACGTGTAAAGTTATAATTATATTAAAACTTTGGTATGCACTTTAGTTTATAATTTGTCAATCCTAGTTCCAGTGAATAAAATGCAATATGCTCAAGTGTTAGACATTTGAGTCTTTGGCACGTATGGACAGCCACAGGCGGCCGGCATAGATTTTGGGATATCTAGATTCGGTCCAAACAATATTATGGATATTTAATTTTTTTTATTAGGGTGATAGACATTTGTGTCATCCAATTTAACTTACTACAAGTGCGCTAAAGTCCTAGAATAAGGCTTGGAAATGTCTCCCGCTTTAGGTTTTGTCAGCGAATTAACAACCATGTGAATTTTAAGAATGTGTTTCATGACTATTACTTTTCTAGCCATGTTATATCAATTTTTTTGGTTATTTCATATCTAAGGTTCTTGGCATTAAGATTGTTCATTCGGGCCGAATGTTTTCCTACCTGGTGTCAAACTCAAATAATCAGATTTCAATTACTGTTTTATACCAAGGTCAAATTCGGACCATAACCCATATTACAAAACTAGGGCCGACTTGGGACTGGTACAATTATGTAACCCAGGTATCAGGTTTTATTTAAAAATCTTATCTTAGTATCAAAACGACGCCATTTTGGTAAACTAAAACGGCGTCTATTTATTCTAAGGGTTAAAATCACTTGCCCCATGCGGTGTTCAATCTCTCTCTCTCTCTCTCTCTCTCTCTCTCTCTCTAACAACCACGATTTTTTTTATTAAGGATTTTTAATTAAGTATTCCTATCTTTGCTCTTTATACTCCTACATTTTGAAAAGTATCATTATTATTATTTTATAGTATTAAGGTTTTATTTATGTGATATTATTATAAATTTCTTTTTTTGCCAAAATCTATATTAATTTGATTAGATGTAAACACTACTGATCGAATCTTTAATGGATTACCAAATCCTCTCTAATTGTGAAAAAACGTGTCTAATTCATTATAACTACACTAAAATCACTATAAATAAACCATGCTTCACTTCACACCATCTCCTTCTTTATCCTTTCATTTTTTGTGTGACCACCAAATCTGTCTCTTTGCAAACTCTCTGAATTGCTGAACCACTTTGAATTTAATGTCTCTTGCAAATTCCCTTAACGAATGAACCACTCTGCATCTAACACACCAAAGCAGTTCACCCCATTTATTTATTCCTCTCAGTCCGTGATTTCAATCACAAAAAATCCTCATAACAACACTCTCTCCATCATCACGCAGCAAAGTCCTCCTCCCCTCACTGTTTGAAAGTTTATCTCTATAACTTGTGCCTCTAGTCACTCTCTTGTTGATCAGATCCATCGCCGTTGCACCTTTCTTTTCTCTCGGTAAGTTTCATCCCTAACATACTCTCAATTCCCTTAAGTGATTCTCGATTCTTCATTTCTACAGAAGAGCCTAAATTTTCCTTGCAAATAAAAGGGGCCTCAAAAGGCTTTTAGCCTTGCAGTTAATCATGAGTAACCTTCTATCTACAGAATATGCTACTTAAAAGTAGGATTTTTGTCCCCGTGCTCTACCCCTGTCCATGCGGGGGCAGGGTACCTCGTCTGGCAACGAGGATGGTGGGATGGACATCCAACTGTTTGCACCCTGCCAAGCTACATTTGGGCCTTTGGCCCATTTCGATTATCTAGAACCAAAATGGCCCAAAAACACATTCAAACCTATTTTTAGGCCCAAAATTTAACTAGAACTATATTTTTATATATTTAAAAAATTGGAAAAAAATAAATTTATGAATAGAAACTATTAACTATATACTAATTACTAAGTTCCAAGTTCCAATTAATACTAATAAAGTACTAAGTAATAACCATCACTAAATCACTAAGCTATTACAAATTTACGATGATACAAATTAAGACAACTAATAAACTATTACAAAATTACAAAGACATAAAATAATAAATACTACAAATTGTACTATTAACATTACTACTAATTGTAAATTAACAAAATTATAATAGGAAATTTGATCAATTTTGGGTGGCAGTGAGTTCACTGAGACTCTGAGTTGTGTTGAGTGTTGTGAGAATCAAATTCAAGATTATAAAACTTGTAATAATAATAAGTTAAAAATAAAACGAATTAGAATTATAAATATAAAGGTATAACTTATAAACATGAAAAGAATTAAGGGACAAATTGTGCAAACCATGAGCAATGGGGGATCTAATATATACGAAGTCATACTGGGCGGAGGTAGCCATAAACGTCATCCCAGGTATCACTACAACAATTAAACTTGAAATTAATGCTAATTAAATGACAATAAATAAATTAAAATAAGAAAATTAAATTCAAATGACAAATTACCAAATCCAAACTGATCAGCACCCTCCTCCTCGGCGTCAACCTAACAATAATCCAGAATATCCAGAACATGAATTGGACTCCCCATTATCCAATTTGAGGTGCAAATCAAAGCCTCTACAGTGGTAGGATCTAATGAACTTTGGAATGGACCCAATACACGCCCTCTGGTACTAAAGACTAACTTTGAGGCTACAGTACTAATAAGGATGGCCAAAATACTATTGGCTATATGTGCAAGGACAAGATCCTTGGGGACATTCATCTTCCACCAAGCTAAGATATCAAAATCTCATAGATATAGTTGAAGATCAGCAGCAAAGTATCTGTCTATCTCTGACTTAGACTCTATAGCATTCCTTGTAACAGCCCGCTAAAAATTTAATGGTGAAATTTCTATTGGCTTTAGGAATCTCGTAAAGACCCGATAAGTTTTCACTAATCTATTAATCGTATAGTTGATGTTATTACTCACTATGGTATCAGAAGTAGGTTTCGATTATTGGAGATAGTTAGAAAGTTTTAATAGGACACATGGAAAGATTTTAGCCACCTTACTCTTCCAAGTATACTCTCCATTTTTGGAAAATAACCTAATCTGATTTTGTGGATATTATTGGATAAAAATAAAAATAAAAATAAATATCTTGAGATAATTTTCGTGAATATTATTGGGTAAAAATATTTTGAGTAGATTTTTATAGATATTATTAGATAAAAATATTTTAAGTTGATTTTTGTAGATATTATTGGATAGAATATTATAAGATAATCTTTTATAGATATTTTGGGTAGGAGAAAATTACACTCAACTCTCAACTCCAGCCTTATCATCTTCCTTATCTCGTCCATAAGTAGCTCCAGCCATCACCTATAAACTTATCTTCATTTACATGTTCTTTTAAAAGAATATCAAATACTTTCTCTCGGACAGCTTTTAGGAATTCTTTTGCACGCCCATTCCGAAGCTTTTGTAAGTGTTTTATCATAAAGTCTCCTTCATATAAGTTGTTCTTTTTTTAGTCTAGTTTACATGGATATCTTATTTTCCCCATTTGAAGATCATTTGGTCAGTCAAATATTATATAAACTATAGAAAGGTCATTCTAGGAGATAAACTGGAGAATATGTTATAGTTTGGAGTTTTTGACCAAGCTAATGGATAGATATTAGTCCAAAATTTTTATGGAGTATTGTTAACACGTATATGTGACTATTGGTTGAGGATGTTTGCATGATTAAAGGTTTTGATGAAAGATTTTCTTAGATTTAGAAACTTAGAAACTGGAAGAAGAAAAATAGTTTCTGTTTTGAGAAAGTTTAACTCTTTGGTGGTCTAAACCTATTCTAATGATTTTGATAATTTTATTGGAGGATCCTAAGCATCTTATATACATGTTATATTATTATTTTAAAAATATTTGATGTTAGTTTCAAAGATATGAAATTTTATGTCAAGAGATATTCAGATAAGCCAAAGTGTGGATATTCTTGGCTAAATTTATGTTTTGGTTAATTTATAACCATGTGATCTTGAATTAGAAGCTTATATATGTTTTAAGACATCTTTTTAAATCATGTGATGGTTTGGTTTGAAGATCATATATTTATAAGTCATAGATCAAGAGATTTATCAAAACTAGTTGAGGAAAAAGTTTCTATTTTTAGACTAAGTGTAAAACCAAAAACTCCAAATGTTATTTTGTGATTTTAGTGACTTTAGTTTGATGATTTAAAGCATGGTTGATGTTAGGATGATATTATGAATATGTTAGAAGTAAGATTTGATTTTTGAAATTCTTGGAGATGTTTTAATTTAAGGTGAAAACTTGTAATTCAAGTGCTTGGATCTTTTTACAAAAAACGTTTGGTGTTAATTATTATCTTTTTCTAAATGGATCTTTTAAGTGTGGTTTTGAACTTAGGATTGGAAGATATTTATTGCAAAATTTTGGTTTAATCATGAGTTTTGAAGTTGGAAGGAATTGCAACAAAAATCAAGGGAAATGACCTATGGATGTTTCGGCCATAGTGTGTTTTTCATAGTTGTGTTTTGTTTTAAATTTTTCTGAATTGATTTTAAGTTTAGGACAAAATTTATATGAGGAATGTAAATTTTGGAAACTTTTGGAATTAGTATGCAAAATCCTTAAGTTATGGGTAAAACGGTCATTTTCCCACATGTAGAAAGTAAAATGAAAATTTTACTCTTTAAGTTAGTATTTTCCATATTTCAAATTATTAGTGATTTAGTTCTAACTTTTAGAATCACTAATTACAGTTTCTCGTGATCGCACTTGAAGTTTTATAAGAAACGTGGAGATCGAGATAAGTTAGCTTCTAACTTACTAGCAGTCTACTGTGTATGTGTGCTAAGTAAAGGAACTACAGTGTATGTATGTATGTTATCATATATGTCATGCCATGCCAAGTTATCACGTAATTGTCTATTATACAGAATTTATTCTGTCATCAATTTTTATCTTTTACATAATATATTCTGTCATGTATTACTATACATTACAAGTATGTCATGTTAAATATGTTGTCTATTATATATTATGCCATGTTACGAAATGTTTCTATCTCAAGTTGGTCATGTATTTCAAGTTATGTTCAAATCACGTTATGTTACGTCAGGGTTTCAGTCCTTTCGTATTCCAGTCACGTTTCATTTTGAGTACATTCAATTTGTGTAGAATACATGGGGCCACAACAACTGTAGAGTATATATTTAACTACATTGTGATGTGTAGAATACATGGGGCCACAACAACTATGGAGTATGTATTTATACGTAGAATACATGGGGCCATAACAAATGTAGAGTATGTATTTTTCATGTTAAGCCAAGTTTGCGTAGAATACATAGGGCTACAACAACTGTAGAGTATTTATTTTTCATGTTAATTCAAGTTTCAGAGTAAGTTCATACTAAGTCAAGTTTCAGATCAAGTTCATGTCAAGTCAAGTTCAGTTCATGTTTCAATTTAAGTTATGTCAATTATGTTATGTTGTACGCTAAGTTATGCTTTAATTACTTATGAATTTGATTATACATTTATGCTTTTATTGTCATCCATGCATCATTAGCATGTGTGGAAGTATTTTGTTAACTTGCTGAGATTTGTAATCAAATCTCACTGTGGTAGTCCCAACTACCATTCCCGCTGAATGGTAGATCTTGTTACAGGACCTGAAGGAGGATCAGAAGCTGACCAACTAGACATAGTCGACTGAACGACGGTGCGTCGTTAATGTTAATATAGTAGTTAAATTACTACTTGTACGATGGAGTTCATCTCCAGTACTTTTGGATCATAACTATTTTGGACTAGTGTTGTGATCTTAGTTGTTCAATAGGTTTTTATGTATGAAGTATGTTTTAATCATTTAGGATATTTTCAATTTGGTGCATAGTATTGCTGAAGAAAAAAATTTATTCGCTGCGAATATTGCATATTGTTAGATGCATGTTAGGAACATTGCATCTTATATGTCATGAACGGGGGCAGGTAACCTTGTGTTGTATGTCTCGACGCTTCAAATGTTCGTTCGATCCCAAACGAAATTTGGGGGCGTCACAGGGTGGTATCAGACCAATACGTCTCTGGGCAGTAAATCCACATGTCCTTAGGAAATGCACCAAATATTAAGCTTGAATTTCTTAAAGGTATGAGAGGTATTATGTGGTTGTAATACGTATACTTGTGTGTTACAGGAAGGGACAAATGACTCGTGGTAGAATACCTCAAAACTCTGAAGATGGTATCAATCAGGAGAATCATAATTCCCCGATGGACGGTGGATTAGCTGAAGCTGTGCGTATGCTGACTAACGTGCTTAGACATCAGCAACAGCAATAAGTGAACGTACCTAGACCCGAAGTTAGGGGTTGTCCATATGAGAAGTTTATGATTTACCGTTACCCAAATTTTTTTGGTAATGAAGGGCCACTGAGAGCCGAGGAATGGATTATAGATTTTGAAAGAACGTACGAGATTTGTAGATGTCTTGAGGACCAAAAGGTTCTATATGCTGGATACCTATTCCAAGGAGAAGCTGGAATATGTTGGGATACACGTAGGCAACTTCTAATTAGGGAACTAGGTAGTATGGCTGCATTGTCTTGGGAGAGGTTCAAGGAAGAGTTTGACAACAGATTCTTCCCAGACTCTGTCAAACAATTGAAAGCCTTGGAGTTTGCATCCTTAACACAAGGTAGTTTGACTGTAGAGCAGTATGCCGCTAAATTCATGGCATTGGAAAGGTTTGCACCACACTTGATTTCAACTCAAAAGATGCAGGCACAAAAGTTTCAAGCAGGACTTCTGCTTAGAATCCGAAGTCAAGTAGCTTGGCTTAGAATAGAGAATTACCAAGAGTTGGTAAATGTAGCGATAATAATAGAGGCTAAGCAGAAAGAATTGGCGATCCAGAACATGACCGATCGAAAGAGGGCCATGCCATTTACTACAAGCAATAGTGCTGAGAAAAAGAGGCCTTTTTCTAGTCTGGAGAAAGGCAAGGGAATAATGATAGGAAGACAGAAGCCGCCCTTTTATTCACCATGCCCTAAGTGTGGTAACCTTCATCCTGGAGAATGCTACAGGGGATATGGAGTCTGTTACCGATGCGGAAAACCAGGACATATGATTAGAGATTGTCCTAACGCCAAACAAGGTAGTGGAGTTGGTGATCGCAAGCCAAGGCCCCACATCCTAGCACGCGTGTATGCAGTAACACCCGATGATTTTGATGTTGACGCACCTGAAACTGATGAAGCTGGCGTCATGACTGGTATTTTTTATTTTTTATATTTTTTTCTTTCCTTTTAGTATTTATAATGTTGCAGGTATTATGAATGTGTTAGAATTAGTATTAATATTGGTGTATATATATTTTTTTAGGAAGGGTTAATTTGTTTAGGTTCTCGACTTGTGCACTATTCGATTCAGGTGCGTCGCAGTCCTTTGTGTCTGCAGCGTTTGCACGAATTTGTAGTTTGCAGACTGAACTCTTACCACAACGGATTGTAGTATTAATTCCCGATGGGAATACAGTATCTTGTACCCGTTTAGTTAAGGATTTTCCGTTAGAGTAGAAGGAAGGACACTGAAGGCTAACTTGTTAGTATTCGGTCAGATGGAATTCGACCTGATTTTGGGGATGGACTGGCTTTTCAAGCACTATGCTAAGATAGACTGTCGGAAACGAGAGGTTGTGTTTGAACCTCCAACTGAAGACAGGATGAGTTACGCAGGAACATCAGTTAAGGCCACCCCACCTTTGATCTCGGCGTTGCAAGCTAGGAAGTGTATCGATGATGGAGCCTCAGCGTTTCTATTGATAACTGTGGAGGAGACAACCAAAACTATAGGAATCCAAGGGTTACCTGTGGTTGAAGACTTTCCTGAAGTTTTCGTTGATGAGTTACCTGGTTTACCACCGGATAGAGAAGTAGAATTCCAAATAGAGTTGGAGCCGGCAACAACTCCGACTCACAAGGCACCATATCGTATGGCCCCTACCGAATTGAAGGAGCTCAAGCTACAATTGGAGGAACTTTTGGAAAAGGGTTTTATCTGCCCCAGTTCTTCACCGTGGGGAGCACCTGTGTTATTCGTGAAGAAAAAAGATGGATCTATGAGGATGTGTATAGACTATAGAGAGTTGAATAAGGTGACGATTAAGAATAGATACCCATTACCCAGAATCGATGATTTGTTGGATCAATTGCAAGGAGCAGCAGTGTTTTCAAAGATTGACCTGAGATCCGGATATCATCAGCTAAAAGTCAAGGATCAAGATGTGATGAAAACTGCCTTTAGGACAAGGTATGGTCACTTCGAGTTTTTGGTGATGCCTTTTGGGTTAACCAATGCTCCAGCCGCATTCATAGACATGATGAACAAAATATTCAGACCTTATTTGGATAATTTTGTTGTCGTATTTATTGATGACATCTTAATCTACTCTAAGAACAAGGAGGAACACAGACATCATCTAAGCATGGATTTAACTATACTTAAGAATCAAAAACTTTATGCCAAACTTAGTAAGTGTGAGTTCTGACTGGAAGAAGTAAAATTTCTAAGTCATGTGATCTCTAGTAGAGGAGTAGCAGTAGACCCGAGCAAGATTGAAGCTGTAACGAACTGGCAGAGACCGACCAGTGTGCATGGGATCCGAAGTTTCTTAGGACTGGCTGGTTACTCTAGGAGATTTGTGGAAAGATTCTCCCGTTTGTCTGGACCACTCACCGCCCTGACTAAGAAAAATGTGAAATTTACTTGGAATGATAAGTGCGAAACAAGTTTTCTTGAGTTGAAGAAAAGACTTACCACTGCACCGGTACTTACACTGCCGGAACCTCTTAAATCTTTTGTGGTATATAGTGATGCATCTAAGACAGGACTCGGATGTGTGCTAATGCAAGAAGGGAAAGTGGTTGCTTATGCTTCACGACAACTGAAGAATCACGAGCAGAATTATCCTACTCATGATTTGGAATTAGCTGCAATAATTTTTGCTCTTAAGATTTGGAGACATTATTTGTATGGCGAGAAGTGTGAAGTCTTCACGGATCACAAAAGCCTAAAGTACCTGTTTGAGCAGAAGAATCTTAATATGAGGCAAAGAAGATGGCTGGAATTAATCAGCGACTATCAGTGCGACATCAAGTATCATCCTGGAAAGGCCAACGTGGTAGCTGATGCTTTAAGCCGCAAGAGCAGACAAGAAGCTTCATCAGTTCCTTCACTAGAAGTAAATTCCCTCTTATGTAGTATAAGAAAACTGTTGATTAGAAACCGTAGTCAGAAAACCATGTTGACTACAATCCAAGAATTCATTCCATTGGACTGGGAAGAATTGAAAGACCGTCAAAAGAAGGACAGTAAATTTGCAGAAGTTGTAAAAAAGATCAAAAATTCAAAAGGACCAGTGGACTTTAGCCTCAGAGAGGATGGGACTCTATATTACAAGGATCGAAGAGTCATTCTAGCAGATGAAGAGTTAAAGGAAAAAGTACTAAAGGAAGCTCATAACACACCTTACACTGCTCATCCTGGTAGTACAAAAATGTATCAGGATTTGAAACAGTCTTTTTGGTGGGAAGGAATGAAGAAGGACGTAGCAGAGTTTGTGAACAAGTGTTCTGTCTGTAGATTAGTAAAAGCAGAGCACCAAAAGCCAGCCGGTAAATTGCAGTCATTGCCAATCCCAGAATGGAAATGGGAGGATATTTCCATAGATTTTATAGTAGGCTTTCCAAGGACCTCAGCAGGAAATAATACTATCTGGGTAATAGTTGATCGTCTGACAAAAAGTGCTTACTTCATACCCATCAAGAATACAGATTCTCTAGAAAGATTGACGAGAATTTATATAGCAGAGATTGTCAGATTGCATGGAGTGCCTAAGACGATCGTATCAGATAGAGACCCTAGTTTTACGTCACGCTTCTGGAAAAATTTACAAGAACCGATGGGCTCTAGTCTGAGGTTTAGTAGTGCATACCACCCACAAATAGATGGACAGACAGAAAGGACGATTCAAACTTTGGAAGATATGCTAAGGGCCTGTGTTTTGGATTACGAAGGGAGTTGGGAGAAATACTTACCTTTGGTAGAATTTGCTTATAACAATAGTTTCCAGGCCACTATTCAAATGACACCATATGAAGCCTTGTATGGTAGAAAGTGTAGATCACCTCTGTATTGGAATGAAGTAGAGGAAAGCAAAGTAGTTGGACCAGAACTCTTACAAGAGATAAAGGACCAACTACATTTGATTAAGGAAAGGATGAAAACAGCAAAGAGTCGACAGAAGAGCTACGCTGATAATCGAAGGAGGAGCATAGATTTTAAAGTTGGAGATTGGGTCTATGTGAAGGTATCTCCTATGAGAGGAGTAAGTCGTTTCGGAGTGAAAAACAAGTTAAGTCCGAGATATGTGGGACCCTATGAGATAGTGGAGAAAGTGGGAGTAGTTGCATATCGTTTGGAATTGCCAACTGAGTTCCATGGAATTCATAATGTTTTCCACGTGTCTTCATTGAAGAAGAGTTTTGGGAATCAGACACCAATGATAGTGGATCCCGATAGCATACCTTTACAATCCAACTTGACCTATGAAGAGAAGCCAATGCAAATTCTTGACTGAAAAGATAAAGAGTTGCAGAACCGTAAGATCCCATTAGTCAAAGTACTTTGGCAAAATCATAATATTCAAGAGGCGACTTGGGAGAAGGAAGTTGATATGCGAGCCAAGTACCCCCAATTATTCGATATCTAAATTCAATCTTGTAGAGTTATGTTAGGCTTTTGCTTAATTGATACTTTGTGGTTCACTTGTACGTGACTGACAATATCAGATGTTGTACTTCTTTGTTCGGATATCAATAAAATATATGTATTTCCTTAACTCTTGAATTGTTACTTATGTCGATTTCGAGGACAAAATTTTTTTTTTGGGGGGGAGATTGTAACAGCCCGCTAGAAATTTAACGGTGAAATTTCTATTGGTTTTAGGAATCTCGTAAAGACCCGATAAGTTTTCACTAATCTATTAATCGTATAGTTGATGTTATTACTCATTATGATATCAGAAGTAGGTTTCGATTATTGGAGATAGTTAGAAAGTTTTAATAGGACACGTGGAAAGATTTTAGCCACCTTACTCTTCCAAGTATACTCTCCATTTTTAGAAAATAGCTTAATCTGATTTTGTGGATATTATTGGATAAAAATAAAAATAAAAAGAAATATGTTGAGGTAATTTTCATGAATATTATTGGGTAAAAATATTTTGAGTTTATTTTTATAGATATTTCTAGATAAAAATATTTTAAGTTGATTTTTGTAGATACTATTGGATAGAATATTATAAGATAATCTTTTATAGATATTTTGGGTAGGAGAAAACTACACTCAACTCTTAACTCCAGCCTTATCATCTTCCTTATCTCGTCCATAAGTAGCTCCAGCCATCACCTATAAACTTATCTTCATTTACACGTTCCTTTAAAAGAATATCAAATACTTTCTCTCGGACAGCTTTTAGGAGTTCTTTTGCACGCCCATTTCGAAGCTTTTGTAAGTGTTTTATCATAAAGTCTCCTTCATATAAGTTGTTCTTTTTTTAGTCTAGTTTACATGGATATCTTATTTTCCCCATTTAAAGATCATTTGGTCAGTCAAATATTATATAAACTATAGAAAGGTCATTCTGGGAGATAAACTGGAGAATATGTTATAGTTTGGAGTTTTTGACTAAGCTAATGGATAGATATTGGTCCAAAATTTTTATGGAGTATTGTTAACATGTATATGTGACTATTGGTTGAGGATTTTTGCATGATTAAAGGTTTTGATGAAAGATTTTCTTAAATTTAGAAACTTAGAAACTGGAAGAAGAAAAATAGTTTCTGTTTTGAGAAAGTTTAACTCTTTGGTGGTCTAAACCTATTCTAATGACTTTGATAATTTTATTGGAGGATCCTAAACATCTTATATACATGTTATATTATTATTTTGAAAATATTTGATGTTATTTTCAAAGATATGAAATTTTATGCAAAGAGATATTCAGATAAGCCAAAGTGTGGATATTCTTGGCTAAATTTATGTTTTGGTTAATTTCTAACCATGTGATCTTGAATTAGAAGCTTATATATGTTTTAGGACATCTTTTTAAAGCATGTGATGGTTTGGTTTGAAGATCATATATTTATAAGTCATAGATCAAGAGATTTATCAAAACTAGTTGAGGAAAAAGTTTATGTTTTTGGACTAAGTGTAAAACCAAAAACTCCAAATGTTATTTTGTGATTTTGGTGACTTTAGTTTGATGATTTAAAGAATGGTTGATGTTAGGATGATATTATGAATTTGTTAGAAGTAAGATTTGATTTTTGAAATTCTTGGAGATGTTTTGATTTAAGGTCAAAACTTGTGATTCAAGTGCTTGGATCTTTTTACAAAAAAAGTTTGGTGTTAATTATTAGCTTTTTCTAAATGGATCTTTTAAGTATGGTTTTGAACTTAGGATTGGAAGATGTTTGTTGCAAAATTTTGGTTTAATCATGAGTTTTGAAGTTGGAAGGAATTGCAACAAAAATCAAGGGAAATGGCCTATGGATGTTTCTCGGCCATAGTGTATTTTTCATAGTTGTGTTTTGTTTTAAATTTTTCTGAATTGATATTTAAGTTTAGGACGAAATTTACATAAGGAATTTAAATTTTAGAAACTTTTGGAGTTAGTATGCAAAATCCTTAAGTTATGGGTAAAACGGTCATTTTTCCACATGTAGAGAGTAAAATGAAAATTTTACTCTCTAAGTTAGTATTTTCCATATTTCAAATTATTAGTGATTTAGTTCTAATTTTTAGAATCACTAATTACAGTTCCTCGTGATCGCACTTGAAGTTTTATAAGAAACACGGAGATCGAGGTAAGTTAGCTTTTAACTTACTAGCAGTCTACTGTGTATGTGTGCTAAGTAAAGGAACTACAGTGTATGTATGTATGTTATCATATATGTCATGCCATGCCAAGTTATCACGTAATTGTCTATTATACAGAATTTATTCTGTCATCAATTTTTATCTATTACATAATATATTCTGTCATGTATTACTGTACATTACAAGTATGTCATGTTAAATATATTGTCTATTATATGTTATACCATGTTAGGAAATGTTTCTATCTCAAGTTGGTCATGTATTTCAAGTTATGTTCAAATCACGTTATGTTACGTCAGGGCTCCAGTCCTTTCGTATTCCAGTCATGTTTCATCTTGAGTACATTCAGTTTGTGTATAATACATGGGGCCACAATAACTGTGGAATATGTATTTAACTGCATTGTGATGTGTAGAATACATGGGGCCACAACAACTGTGGAGTATCTATTTACACGTAGAATACATGGGGCCACAACAACAGTGGTTTTTCATGTTAAGTCAAGTTTGCGTAGAATACATGGGGCCACAACAACTGTGAAGTATGTATTTTTCATGTTAATTCAAGTTTCAGAGTAAGTTCATACTAAGTCAAGTTTCAAATCAAGTTCATGTCAAGTCAAGTTCAGTTCATGTTTCAATTTAAGTTATGTCAATTATATTATGTTGTACGCTAAGTTATGCTTTAATTACTTATGAATTTGATTATACATTTATGCTTTTACTGTCATGCATGCATCATTAGCATGTGTGGAAGTTTTTTGTTAACTTGCTGAGATTTATAATCAAATCTCACTGTGGTAGTCCCAACTACCATTCCCTTCGAATGGTAGATCTTGTTACAGGACCTGAAGGAGGATCAGGAGCTGACCAACTAGACACAGTCGACTGAACGACGGTGCGTCGTTAATGTTAATATAGTAGTTAAATTACTACTTGTACGATGGAGTTGCATCTCCAGTACTTTTGGATCATAACTATTTTGGACTAGTGTTGTGATCTTAGTTGTTCAATAGGTTTTTATGTATGAAGTATGTTTTAAGCATTTGAGATATTTTCAATTTAGTGCATAGTGTTGCTAAAGAAAAAAAATTATCCGCTACGAATATTGCATATTATTAGATGCATGTTAGGAACATTGCATCTTATATGTCATGAACGGGGGCAGGTAACCTTGTGTTGCATGTTTCGATGCTTCAAATGTCCGTTCGATCCCAAACGGAATTTGGGGGCGTCACATTCCTTGTGAAGGGGTTCTGCTCCATCCTATCACCTTAGTCCAATCTACATTTTTTCTCAGCCCTAGCATATGTAACTGGTGGGGGGATAGGTGTAAGTGCCACAATATTACCACCATGCAAGATGGTAAAGTCATCAAATAATCTATCAATAGTTTCCCTAACCCTTGATGCAATATGCTTCGCCCATATTTGCCCGTAGGCAATACTCAATCCATATACTATGCCATCTACTTTAAACCAAGAGTCGAGGACAACAGCTACATATAACAACATATTAGCCCATCGAAATCTCCCATCAATACATGTCGTACTTCTCCCTCATCAACAATGCCATCTCCCACAGCCTAGTGTGACTGCCCTCAATAATCTCATCTAATTCTTTATTTACCTTACATATTTGTTGACAAAAATGATGAAATGTAGGATACAAAGAACTATATAAAGTTATGGTAACTTTGTAGAAAAGCCTCAGAAAATCTACGAAAGTGGATACAATATCCTAATTCTCAGTCATAGGCTTCCCTAATCCTCCGTGATCATCAAATATTTTATATATTGGATGTCTTCATCACCCAATGATCCGAATACCAACTTATACTCTTGGGCCACCTCCAACATTAAAAATGTTGAGTTCCATAATGTAGTTAAATCAGTACAAAAGCTCATTCTTTAATGTTAGGCCCGCATACCTCGCAGCAACCTTGAATTTCTTCAATCTTGTAGAAGAAGATCTCACCCATCTCACAACAGTCTTGACCTTAACAATTGAGTCATGAAGATTTTTCAAACCATTATTGACAATAAGATTAAGAATATGTGTCGCACACCTCACAAATAAATAATCACCACCAAAGACTGTCTTATTTGCCTCTCTAATAAAGATCTTAAGATATCCCAATGCAACATCATTAAACGAGCCATTATCAACTGTGCATGTCATAATGCATGTCAACCCCGACTCCTTTATACCGACCTCCAAAGCCCTCCTAATCGTCTCATCTTTGTGATCGGTAATTTGACAAACTTTGAAAATTTTCTTCTACATTGTCCAATCACAATCAACAAAATGACAAGTCAAAAACATATAATTAAAATTTTGGACAGATGTCCAACTATCAGTGGTGAGGTAAACAAACTAACTCGCCAAAAAATCCCTCAACTTCTCTTTTTCAAATTGGTAATTTTTTTTACATCCTTTGCTACCATATGGTGAGAAGGAAGTTGAAACCTTAGTTCCAAGTAGTGAGAATACGCTTGGAACCCTATCCCATCCACAATTTGAAAAGGTAACTCGTCCATGATGACCATAAGAGCTAGGTGTATCCTACACTCCTCAGGATCATACTTTGTGTTCCCCTTCAACATTGCACCCCCACTACTCCCATCGGCCATTTTTTAAGTCCAATTTCTTGCTTAAATTGACTCTTCTCTTACAAAGATCTTGTAATTGGATTTTTTTTACATTGCTCTTCTAAGTGCACTTTTAATTATGAGGTGCCATGTTTCCTATAGTAGCATCTATAAATTTTACCACAATAGTTACAATTGGCTTAGGGGTTATTAAGGTCACCATCTTCTAGTTTGGTAAAGTGAAACCAAACCATGGAAGCGGGTTTCTTGTTGGGCTTGGGGGTGGGGCAAGTTTCCGTAATGGTAGGCATAGTGGTAGGGGTAGGGTTAGGAGCATGAGTAGGGGTACCTCGAGTAGGGAAGCTCGTACTAGAATCTGTCAGCATTTCCATTAACTCAAGCAAACAACAAATTTGAATTTGTGAATTAAAAATAAATATGTTAAGGATATTTAAATGGTATTAATATTTATTAGATTTCTTGAATAATTATATTAAATTCATGAAAGTAAATCTATTTTAAAAACTTAGGTTTTCATAACTTATTTTAAGAGGATTTAATTAGCCCAAGTATTTTACTATACTATAATATGTTTAATTAACTTTATGATTCCATGATTTAGTATGAAACATGATGTGTACTCAATTGTTCTCCAAGATATGTATCAATCAAACAAAATATTAAGACACATTATCTCATACAGATTTAGTGATATTTAGTACTTTGTACAGGTTACAAGCTATGAAGTAAGATTTAGGATGCAGCGTAGCGAGATAAGTAATTTGATCATGAATTCGGATTATTACAGCTCAGCTTATATAAGTATTATTCAATCCAATTCATTGACAACCACTATTTATGTGTCACTCATGTCATATGCAAGCATGTCACTAAGCATAGCACACGATTATGTCATTGCACATCATGTTCATATTCATAAATTATAATTATGTACGTATTATGTCATGCATCTTATGTGCATAAGACATGTAAGCCTTTTATAATCAACTTACATAAGATTTCTTATGATAAAGTGTAAGATAAGATAAGATAAGTTATGATAGCCAATTATGATGCATGGTACCAATGCAATTTTATGGATGGAAATGCAAGTCACAAACCTAAGCGTGTTTCACCATAGTATGCTACAATACTATTAAATGTTTTCCTTGTGGCCACAAGATGTGGGATCGATGTACAACCTTACACACAAAGTTAAGTGTGTTGGCCAGTATGATAAGTATAATAAGCAAGATAAGTAAGAGAAGTCAGATAATTTAAGACAAATCATGCATAGTATAAGCGTCAGCATGATTAGTCATATTTTAAATTCTCAGCATGAAATGATTTATGAAAAAAAATCCTTCAATTATTATGTTTACATTGTGATAAATTTCTTACTGAGTCTTCAATTCATTTTAGTTTATTCCTGTTTTTCTTAAAACTCCACCCAGGTCAGGATGATAATCAGTACAAGCAGGTAGGCCAAGTTTAGAAGGAACAAACCATTAACTTAGTATATCTAGTACAACTAGTTTGAGAAATTGAGTTATGTTTTATTTCATTAACTCTTTTAAGTATTAAACAATATTTCCTCAAATTATACAAGTCTCTTGCTTGACTTTATGTAAGTATGCAAGTGAGATTCCTAACCTATAGGAAGGGGGTGTTACACACACACACACACACACACTCTCTCTCTCTCTCTCTCTCTCTCTCTCTCTCTCTCTCTCTCTCTCTCTCTCTCTCTCTCTCTCTCTCTCTCTCTCAAAACCCTATTCTCTTTTCACTTTTTCTCTAACAATCGAAGCTCCGTTGCCTCGTGGCCGTCATCTTCATCACTTTTTCACTCCGTCGTCGACTTCAAGAAACCAAGATTAGTTTTTCTCCATTTCTCTCTCTCTCTCTCTCTCTCTCTCTCTCTCTCAAAACCCTATTCTCTTTTCACTTTTTCTCTAACAATCGAAGCTCCGTTGCCTCGTGGCCGTCATCTTCATCACTTTTTCACTCCGTCGTCGACTTCAAGAAACCAAGATTAGTTTTTCTCCATTTCTCTCTCTCTCTCTCTCTCTCTCTCTCTCTCTCTCTCTCTCTCTCTCTCTCTCTCTCTCTCTCTCTCTCTCTCTCTCTCTATTGAAGCTTTTATAACTGATAAATTCTTGTAACTCTTCGTTTGTTGATCGAAGCTCCGTTGCCTTGTGGTTGTCGTCTTCATCACTATGTGTCGCTCCGCCGTCAACATCAAAAACCCAAGTCTTGTTCTCTTCATTTTATTTCAATTTGGGTCTATTTTGTTCCTTGTGCCGCCTCCTATTTTGTTTTCAAACTTCAATTTCTTTCCTAAACAGATTATATGTTTTATGTATGTATGGGTTCATAAACAGATTATATATTTTCTATACTTGGGTCCTCTCCTTCCTTGAAGGTTAAGGTTTTTCTCTCTTCATAGAGGAGGGTCTCTTAGGCTGGGCTTTTGCCTAGTATGAATAGCGATCATGCTTGAGGAGTTGACACAATTGTGGGAAGGTCTCAGTCTAACAGATCAGGAAAAAAATGAGGTAAAGTTATCTATTACGATGATGGACAAGGCTATGGCACGAGGGAAGTCTTGCTTGGTGGCAATGATCATAGCAGACAAGGTGGTGAATAGATAGGCCTTCAAGATGACAATGTCCAAGATTTGGTAGACTGAATGATAGTTGTAGTATACTGACATGGGTGAGAATAAGTTCTTGATTGAGTTTCAAAAGGAAGAGGATCTGCAGAGGGCTATTAATGGAAGGCCATGTTCTTTTGACCGATGGCTTGCATGCTTGTAGAAGTTTGATGGAAGATTGTTCCCTAATGATATACCTTTCAATGAGGAAGTTTTTGGTTACAAGTTCATAATTTGCCTTTGGCATGTATGACTCAAGAGGTTGGAATGGTGATTGGTGTATGTGTTGGTAAGTTGGTAAAAGTTCATGCAAATCAATGGGGGGCATGGATGTGGTAAGTTCCTAAGACTGAAAGTAAAGTTTGACATCACAAAAGCACTAATGAGGGGCACTTTTTTAACTACTGATGGGCAGAAAACTTGGATTCATTTCAAGTATGAAAGGCTGCCTAATTTCTATTTTAAGTGTGGGGTGATAAAGCATTCAAAGAAACCATGCCTAGGAGTTCAGAAACCAAAGGTGAAGCAAGTCAACATCAATACGGGCCATGGCTATGTGCTCCAGTTGTTAATTCCAGTTTGAATAACTAGAAGAAATATGGTGGGACAAAAGACCAAGAGTAGATGGAAGGAGAACATCCATGGTAGTCTGGTGGTTGTGACTAGGGGTGAGTTCGGTCCGGTCCGGGGAGGTTTTGTGGACCGGACCGGACCTATTCGGTCCAGGGTTTTCCAACCCTGGACCGGACCGAACTCCATCAGGACCGGTCCGGTCCGGTCCGGTCCGGTCCGGTCCGGTCGGTCCATTCGGTCCAAGGTTGACTTTTTTTTTTTTTTTTTTTATCTAATGACATTTTTTTAATATTTATATAATTATATTGTAATATATTCAATATATACATATAGTATTATATATATATATTAGTAATATGCTAATACTATTAGTCTATTAGTAATAATACTATAACTAATAAATATATGTAATAATAACTATACTATAACTAATAACTATATGTAATAATAGTAATAGTGATAACTATATATTTATATAATATGCTAATATTTAATGACATTTTTTTAATATTTATGTAATTATATTGTAATATATTTAATATATATACATATAGTATACTATTATATATATTAGTAATATGCTAATACTATTATATAAATAATATATATAAATAATATTTATTTATTTTTATTTCTATTCGGTCCGGTCCGGGGTGAAAAACTCCCGGACCGGGACCGGACCGAATCTTTTCGGTCCATTAAAAATGGGACTGGACCGGACCGGACCCAATTCGGTCCGGTCCGGTCCGGTCCAAACAGTGCCGGTCCGGTCGGTTTTGCCGGTCCGGACCGGCCGATGCTCACCCCTAGTTGTGACAGGGATGAAGGCCAAAATGGAAAGTCTTCATTACATGAGCAATTTCAAGAATCTGGGATGGAAACTATTGATCAACAAGGAAGGGATGCAAAAAAGGAAAGTTATAAAAAGTTTAAAGGAAGTTGACACAATGATTTTTAAAACTCTAGGAATGGGGGGACTAGAAAAGGAAAAAACTGCCAAAATTGATGACAAGGAGACTAGTAAGGAAGTCAGACTTCCCAAAGGTGAAACTACTGTAAAAAAGGAAGTCTTCAAGGTAGTGGGGGCAGTTACTAAACCTAGCCAGCATGAGACGTGGGAACCACAAGGAATCCACGTTGGCATCCCAAATCAATTCCTTGGATCAATTTTTGGCTGACCAAGTTCTAGTTTTGGAAAGATCTAAAAAAAAGGCTAGCTGGAAGAGAAGAACAAGAGATAGGTTCTTTAAAAAATTCATTAAAGAACCTCATGACCATGTGGCAGGCACTGGTGTTAAGAAGAGTGGCAATGAAGATACTAAGAAAGATAACTATCTCAAGAATGATGTTAAAAAATAGAAGTGTGAGGGGCTAGAGGGGATGGACCGATGGACACACAAGAAGAAGAATTGGTGGAGGCTACTACCTCACAAACTGCCATAATTTGTTTAAGCTGGAACTGTTGAGGGATTCAAAACCTTCAGATAGTTAAAGATCTTCATCTAATGGTGAAACAAAAAGGCCCAAACTTTGTTTTCTTGATGGAAACAAAGTGCAGAATGAACAAGATAGAAAGGTTGTAGAAGAAATCGCAGATTAAACTCAGTTTTATTGTTGATTGCAGAGGTTTGAGTGCAAGGATTGCTTTTCTTTGGAAAGAAGATGTTGATGCCAAATTAGAATCCTATACTCAGAACCACATTTCACTCAAAGTTAAGAATGTGAATGGTGGGAAATCTCGGATACTCACTGGCTTTTATGGCAACCCTTCGACTACTAAAAGGCAAGAAAGCTAGAAGTTGCTTAGAGGTTTAAAACTTGATTTGGAGTTGGGGTGGTTGTGTGTTGGAGACTTCAATGAGATCTTCAACAATAGTGAGAAGTATGAGGGAGCTTTGAGACCCTATAGAGAAATGGAGAACTTTATAATAGTAGTGAAGGATTGTGGTTTGAGTTATTTAGGTTGGAGGGGCAACAGATTTACATGGTCTGATAATAGAGAAGGGGAGCGTTTCACTAAAGAAAGGCTGGACAGAGCTTTAAGTAAAAACTTAAGGTTTAATGGTTCCCTAGAAATGTGGTTCAAACTTTACCTACTCAAATTTTTGATCATTGCTCCATACTAATCAACATGGATAGTGATCCTAATGCTATGAGCAGCAGACAAAAGCCATTTCAGTATGAAGCTAGTTGGGTTTAGAGAGAGGATTATGCCAAACTAATTAAGGATGAAGGGATGAAACCAAGGCTAGCACACAACAAACTCAACTATTTTATTGAAGGTCCGAAGAATTGCCAATAGAAATTGATAAATTGGAGCAAACAGCATGTAGGTAATTCTAAGAAGGCTATCCAAAATAAGTTAGATTAGATTTCCAAATTATAGCAATTGAATAAAGGGGAGATGACTGGCAAGATTAAATCTTTGCAAGGGGAATTGGATAAGCTGCTTGAAGAAGATAATATTAAATGGAAGTAACGAGCAAAACAGAGATGGTTGAGGGAAGGGAACATGAATACAAAATTTCTCCACCAATGTACCACTTAGAGAAGGAAGACCAATATGATAAGGAGACTTATTGATAAAACTAGTCAGGAGATCACTTCATTAGAGGAAATCTGTCAACAATTTCAAGCCTTCTTTTAGGATCTTTTCACCTCATCAACTCCAAATAACATTGAAAAATGCTTTGCAACAATGAACAGTAGAGTGAGTGGAGACATGAACAGAGAATTATGCAAACTATACATGACCCAAGAAGTTGAAGATGCTTTGTTTCAAATGAATAGTCTAAGTTCACCTAGCCCTAATGAATTTTCATCTACTTTCTATTTGACTCTAGTGGGAGAATGGATGAGATTAACAATACTTTTATAGCTCTTATTCCTAAAAAGTAAAACCCTATCAAGGTTTCTAACTTCATACCAATCTCTCTGTATAATGTCATTTATAAGCCAAAATCATAGCGAATAGGTTGAAGAAAATTTTACCAAGCATTATATCTCAGACCTATCAGCCTTTGTTCCTGGCAGACTTATATCTAACAACATCATAGTGGCATTTGAAGTTATGCATTCAATAAAGTGCAAAATGACAGGCAAAGAAAGGTACATGGCATTGAAGTTAGATATGAACAAGGCTTATGACAAGGTAGAATGGAAGTTTCTCGGGCATGTGACGGGCAGAATGGAGTTTGATTCAAAGTGGATAGTTTTGGTGATGAGCTGTATTGAATCAGTGTCTTATTCCATTATGGTAAATGGGATCCCACAAAGCAATTTCAAGCCATCAAGGGGCATAAGGCAAGGTGATCCCCTATCATCTTACCTATTTATCTTGTGTGCTGAGGATTTGAGTACTAAATTCGAAAAGATGAGGGTGATCGTATGATTATTGGGGTTCCATTTGCAAGAGGGGGTAGTAAGACTTTCTCACCTATTTTTTGCAGATGATAGCCTCTTGTTTTGAAAGGCAAATGTCTTTGAATGGAGTAGGCTTTTCTGTATCCTTAGACTTTATGAAGAAGCCTCAGGTCAAAGGTTGAACCTTAAGAAGACCTCTATATAGTTCAGCAGAACCAAGCTAAGGAAACTCAAGACTATCTTCTTAGCATAGCTGGAGTGAGGTCAACAATGGCTTATGAGCAATATTTGGGATTGCCAACAGTGGTGGGAAGAACAAGGAAAAAGTTTTTTAGGAGCATACTAGATAGGGTGAGGATGAGAATCAGCAATCAGAAAGTAAAAGCTTTTTCTCAAGCAGGAAAAGGAATATTCTTAAAAGCTGTGATCCAAGCTTTGCCAACTTATAGTATGAGTGTGTTTAAGCTACCTAGTAAATTATTAAAGAACATTAACAGTGTTATGCAGAATTTTTGGTGGGGATAGTAGGAGGCTGAGAGGAGGATTAATTGGGTTTCATGGAGCGTGCATGCATTTCATGTATTGCACTCGGTGCTTAAACATTGCTCAACAGTCTTCACCCAATCAGCCTTCTTCAACCCTCATTGAGAGGTAGTTGGCTTTAAAACAGCTAAGGATCTTAAAACATGACCAAAATGCATCAAAGTTGAAAGCTTTGTATCTCTTTCTAGTTTCCAACTGCCGATTTATGGGTTCACCCGAATATGAGAATACTACTTTATCTTCATTTTTCCTCTTCAAATCAATTGGTTTTGTGGGCTTTTATAGTCCCCAATTCTCTCTCTAGGCTCTGGTTCTAAAATTTATTTCGGTATTGCATTTACAATTATCATTAATGTGATAAAAAAGTATATATAAAACATTTCTAGATAGCAATATGTAACACCTGGGAGAAAAGAAGCCTTGATAATTCTTTTTATATGGTACATATATATCATATATCCTATTCGTGGAGTATGAGTAGTTACTGTCTTCAATTTAATTTTGGTAAGATGTCTCTCTGATATTTTCATTTCTCCTATTCAATTTTATTTATCTTATAAGGGGGATTTTATTTATCTAAACAGTTTTGGAGAGGGTATTTAAAGGATGTAACCAGTCATTTCAAGGCAGACATTTTATTTTGAATTTTAATTGTAAGTGAGTTTTCTCATCTTGTTCTTAATTGAACTCTTGAGCTTATCAAAGGTAAATTACAACATTTGTGGTGTTCCTCCTAATAATTTGGGTTCTTGAGACGGGATTTCAACGGGTCTAGATTTTAATATAATCTAGATTCTTAAAACGAGTTCTCAACGGGTCTAAATTCTCTATCCATATACTTAAGTTGGCGTTCTTGGATGAGTTTTCAAATTGATTGTGGGTTCAAGGGATTCTCTTCCCGCTGGTTCATATCATTTGGTATTCAGAGCAAAGTTTCCATTCAGGTCTAATTCTATCTTTTTTTTATTGCATTTTTAATTCTAGAACTTCATTGCTCTAAGGTTCAAAAAAAAATGCAAAAATTCATTTTTCCTAGGGCTGCGAAAATTTGCACCATTTAGGGTTGAAATTTCTATGGTTTCATTGATTCTCATCTATTTTCTTGTCAATTTTTATATGTTTGAATTCAATTGTTTGATTATCCTAATTGAATATTTCTGTTTGTGGTTGAATTGTTGAGAAAAGAAAAGAAAGGAAAGGAAAAGAAAAAAAAAATCGTCCGAAAAATAAATAAAAAAAAGTGTAGAAAAATCCAAAAAAAATTTCTTGAGCCTTTCATCATAGAGGTTGTGCATCCTTCATTATAGTTGGTATCTTGTGTTACAGTCACTCTTCCATTCGTATAATTTCCGTGATTCTCGTGTCGTTTCTTTCCTTCCGTATTTCTCTTATTCTTGTTTATTGGATCTAATTACTAGTTGGGATTAAACAAGGTGGCTTTATCTTGATTGAGTACAATTAGTTCTGAATGAACTTGAGTGGGAAAACTCGAAGTAAAAGGCAAGAGAGTGTGAGATTATTATCGAAAAAAAAAAATCAATTCAGAGTGAAACACGAGTGGAGTGCCATCATTTGAGTGTAAACACGTAAAGGAGCGTGTGAGGTGCTTTATTTTTCTGCTAACATTTTCTTTTTGCTGCACATTACAATATCTCACTGCAGTCCCAAGGGGATAGCAGATAACTCATTTGTGTTGCAAGCCATGCAACAACAGTTTGAGCGGGTGAACATGCTATTGGAACAAATGGAGGATAGGATGAATCAACAACAAGCAGAGATTAGAAATTTGCAAGGTGGGAGAAATCGGAGGCGACGTGAGACTTGGTTGAAAATGCATATGAAAATGAAGGAGATGATGACAATGAGGAAGACCTAACATCTAAAATTGGGTTGGGTAGACATAGAGGAGTTAGGCGTGAAAGAGGATTTGAGGGGAACCTAGGAGGTCGGGATGGTGTCGATAGAGACTTGGGGAGCATCAAAATGACAATACCAACTTTTCAATGTAGAACTGACTCAGAGGTTTATCTAGAGTGAGAGAAAAAAATAGATTTGGTATTTGATTGTCATAATTACTCTGAGGAGAAGAAAGTAAAGTTGGCAGTAATTAAATTCACTGATTATGCTATTATTTGGTGGGATCAATTAGTGACCACTAGGAGGAGGAATCATGAAAGGCCTATAGAGACATAGGGAGAATTGAAAGCTCTCATGAGGCGGAGATTTATACCTAGTCACTACTATAGGGACCTTTATCAAAAGTTCCAAAATCTTACATAGGAGTCTAAGAGTGTGGAGGATTATCATAAAGAGATAGAGGTGGCTATGATTTGGGCTAATGTAGATGAGGACCGAGAGGCCACCATGGCTAAATTTTTTAGTGATTTGAATAGATATATAGCCAATGTAGTTGAATTGCAACATTATGTGGAGATAGAGGACATGATGCACATGGCTATAAAGGTGGAGAGGCAATTAAAGAGAAAAGTGATAGCAAGGTACACTTCGGTTTCTAGCACTACTTGGAAATCAAAGTGGGATAGGAATGATCCTGCTGAAGGAAAGAGAAAGATCGAACCACCTAAGGGTAAAGATGAGGGACCTAGCAGCAAAGCTAAGGTAAAATCTCAACCTTCAAGGAATAGAGATATTAAATGTTTTAAGTGTTTGAGTTCAGGGCACATTACTTCTCAATGTCCAAATAGGCGAGTGATGATTATGCGTGACAATGAGGAGGTGATGACTGAGAGTGTGGATGATCATGATGGAGTGCCCAAGTTGGTTGATACTAGTGATGACGAAGGAGTGATATACACTGTGAGTGAGTCTCTTGTTGCTAGGCGTGCTCTCAACACACACATTAAGGTGGATGATGCCGAGCCACAGAAAGAGAACATTTTTCATACTAGATGCCACGTCAACAACAAAGTATGTAGTATGATCATTGATGGAGGAAGTTGTACTAATGTGGCTAGCACTACTTTGGTTGAGAAATTGAATTTACCAACCTTAAAACACTCTAGACCATACAAATTGTAATGGTTGAATGATTGTGAGGAAGTTAGGGTGGATAGACAAGTGTTAGTTCTTTTTTCAATTGGGAGGTATCAGGATGAGATGTTTTGTGATGTTGTGCCTATGCATACTGGCCATATTTTGTTGGGGAGGCCGTAGTAGTATGATAGGAGGGTAACACATTATGGGTTCAAAAACATGTACAGCTTTGTAAAGGAGGGCAAAACAATCAAGTTTGCTCCTTTAACTCCAAGTCAGGTCTATGAAGACCAACTGAAACTGAAAAGTGAGGTTGCTCAGAAAAGAAAGAGTGAAAATGAGAGTGATCAAAAAAGAAAAAGTGAAAATGAGAGTGATCAAAAAAGAATGAGTGAAAATGAGATTGAGCAGAAAAAAAAAAGAGTGATAGTGAAAATGAGCACAACAAAAGAGTGAAAAAGAAAGTAGAGATGTGGCTGAGAGTAGAGAAAAAAGAGTAGATCCATGAGAGAAAAAAGAAAGAGAGTCTGCAGAGAGGAAAGGAAAGACAAAAGTGAGTTTCTACTTTCTATGCCAGAGAGAGTGAGGTTAAGAAGGCTTTCTTCGCAGATCACCCTATGATTTTTCTTGTCTATAAAGAGTCTTATCTTACTCTTGATGACACTCACCAGTCTCTTCCTAGTTTGGCTATTTCCTTGTTGCAGGAGTTTGATAATGTATTTCCAGAGGAGATGCCTAATGAGTTGCCACCCATTAGAGGCATTGAGTATCAGATTGATTTTGTACCTGGAGCTACTATTCCAAACCGACTAGCCTATAAGAGTAATCCAGAGGAGACAAAGGAGCTTCAGAGGCAAGTTGAGGACTTGATAAGCAAGGGGTACGTGAGGGAGAGCATGAGCCCATGTACAGTACCAGTGCTATTAGTGCCAAAGAATAATGGGACATGGAGAATGTGTGTTGATTGCAAGGCAGTCAACAATATTATGGTAAAGTATCGGCATCCCATTCCTAGATTAGATTATATGCTTGATGAATTGCATGGCTCTTGTATTTTTAGTAAAATTGATCTTAAAAGTGGGTACCATCAAATTAGAATGAAAGAGGGTGATGAATGAAAAACTACTTTTAAGACCAAGTATGGCCTTTATGAATGGTTAGTTATGCCATTTGGACTTACAAATGTGCCCAGTATTTTTATGAGATTGATGAACCATGTCCTACGTGCATTTATTGGCAAGTTTGTGGTTGTGTATTTTGATGATATCCTAGTGTACAGTAAGGACTTAAATGAGCATATTGAGCATTTGAGATGTGTGTTTGATGTGTTGAGATGTGAAAAGTTGTATGCTAATTTCAAGAAATGTACCTTTTGCATGGAAAGAGTTGTTTTTCTTAGATATGTTGTTAGTACAAAGGGTATTGAGGTGGATGAAGAGAAAGTCAAGGTCATCAAGGAGTGGCCAACGCCAAAGAGCATCACTGAGGTAAGAAGCTTTCATAGATTAGCTAGCTTTTATCGGCGTTTTGTTAAAGACTTTAGCACCATTGCTGCACCACTCACTGAAATCATTAAAAAGAATGTTGGGTTTCATTGGGGGGCTACTTGAGAGAATGCTTTTGCCACCATTAAAGAAAGGTTGTGCTCTACACCTGTGCTGGCATTACCTGATTTTAACAAAACTTTTGAGATTGAATGTGATGCCTCAAGTATAGGGATTGGAGCTGTTTTGATGCAGGATAGGCAGCTCATAGCCTTCTTCAGTGAAAAGTTAAGTGGGGCCTCACTCAAGTACCCTACTTATGACAAAGAGGTTTATACTCTTGTTCGTGCATTGGAGACTTGGCAGCACTACCTATGGCCTAGGGAATTTGTGATCCACACCGATCATGAATCATTGAAGCATCTCAAGGGTCAAGGTAAGTTGAATAAAAGGCATGCTCGTTGAATGGAATACATTGAGACATTTCCATATGTCATCTGTTACAAGCAAGGTAAGGAGGACATTGTTGCTGATGCTTTATCTCGAAGGTATGTACTTCTTACTTCTATGAGTGCTAAGATGATTGGGTTTGAATATGTGAAAGACCTATATGCCGATAACACTGACTTCTCTAATGTGTACATGGTATGTGATAAGGCGGCATTTGGTAAGTTTTACAAGTATGAGGGTTACTTGTTTAAAGAAAACAAACTTTATGTGCCAAGTTGTTCTATGCATGAATTACTAGTGCGTGAGGCACATGGTGGGGGATTAATGGGACATTTTGGTGTCAAGAAGACTTTGGATATTTTGCATGAACATTTGTTTTGGTCTAAAATGAAGAGAGATGTCACTCGCATTTGTGGCAGATACATGTAGGAAGGCCAAATCTAAAGTGTTGCCACATAGGTTGTATACACCCTTACCCGTTCCTAGTGAACCATGAGTCGACATATCTATGAACTTTGTTTTGGGGCTACCTAGGACAAAAAGGGGTAGAAATTCTATTTTTGTGGTTGTAGATAGATTTAGTAAGATGACACATTTCATTCCATGCCATAAAACAGATGATGCTACAAACATAACTGACTTGTTTTTCAGGAAGATAGTGCGACTCCATGGTGTTCCCAAGAGTATTGTTTCTGATAGGGATGTTAAATTCTTTAGCTACTTTTAGAAGGTGTTGTAGGGGAAATTAGGTACCAAGCTCTTATTTTTCACTACTTGTCATCCGCAGACTGATAGTCAGACTGAAGTAGTTAATAGGACCTTAACTCGGCTTTTACGCACTATTGTTCATAAGAATTTAAAAACTTGGGAGGATTGTTTGTCATTCATAGAGTTTGCATATAATAGGACCATACATACTACTACTTCATATTCTCCTTTTGAAATTGTTTATGGATTCAATCTGCTTACCCCTTTAGATTTGATGCCTTTACCGGTTGATGACAGGAGTAACTTGGATGGACAAAAGAAGACGGAATTAGTGAAGTCACTCCATGAGAGGGTACGGCTTCAAATTGCGCAAAAGAAAGAAAGGGTTGCTTCCCAAGCCAATAAAAGGGCGAAGGCGTGTCATCTTTGAACCTGTAAATTGGGTTTGGGTTTACATGCGCAAAGAAAGATTCTCAGCTCATCGGAGGACTAAGTTGCATCCTCGAGGAGATGGACCTTTCCAAATCCTTAAAAAAATTAATGACAATGCTTATAAAGTGGATCTCCTAAGTAAGTATAATGTGTCTGCTGCCTTCAATGTTTATGATCTTTCTCCTTTTGATGTATGTGAAGATTCGAGATCGAATCCTTTTGAGGAGAAGGGGAATGATGGGAACCAAGGCAGGCCTACTCTTAAAGATCCTTTGCAAGTTCCAGATGGGTCAATTACAAGATCGAGAGCCAAGAAGATCAAGGAAGCAATGAAAGGATTAGTACAAACCACTTGGGAAGAAGCTAGCAAGAGCCCAACACTTAAGATGGACTTGAAAGAATAAGAATCAGTTTTGATCCACTTGATCCAAGTTGTGGAAGACTTGACTTAGAAATATGACCTTTAGATATTAACGTTTTCAATTTGTTTAAAGGATTTTTATTATTAGTTTTGAATAAGTAGGCTTTAGGATGTTTAACCCACATATGTCTTACTTGTTTGAACTAGGGTTTAGAAGTACTGTAGTATGACACTATTCACGCTACAGTGCCTGCGGCTACTGTTCACTAAGGGCATTTTTTAGAGAAAGGGTCTCAAATTTTAGTATAGGATTTTATCATGTTTTGGAGAGGGTATTTAAAGGATGTAACCAGCCATTTCAAGGCAGACATTTTGTTTCGAATTTTAATTGTGAGTGAGTTTTCTCCTCTTGTTCTTAATTGAACTCTTGAACTTATCAAAGGTAAATCACAACCTTTGTGGCGTTCCTCCTCGTAATTTGGGTTCTTGAGACGGGATTTCAACGGGTCTAGATTTTGATATAATCTAGGTTCTTGAAACGAGTTCTCAACGGGTCTAAATTCTCCATCCATAGATTTGAGTTTGGCGTTCTTGAGTGAGTTTTCAAATTGATTGTGGGTTCAAGGGATTCTCTTCCCGCGGGTTCATATCAAAATGTGCGATTGAATATAAAATAAAATTACTGGGATGATGATTTTTTAAATAACTGAATAAAACTAAAGTGATAAAATGAATTGATATGGAGAAAGACTAAAGTTTCGAAGATCCGTCTAATAATTTATAATATTTTTTCGATCGATTTACTTCAATTAAACTAGAATAATGATTCCGTTTAATTGGAAGATTTAGCATTTAAGGTCAAGAAAAATAGTTGCTAATGATTGAGCATGAATGATTGATGATTAAAACATTCACAAATCTATTTGAATATCACAGGGATTCCTCAAGCATTCACTGTATTCAGAAATCATAATGAATCAAGATAAATATATAGATAATCAAAATATCTAATAATAAAATCTTTCAATCGATCAAGCTCACAAAATAAATTTTACGTTGATTCGAAAACAATATTTAAATTATTATACTTCACCTCTAACCTTGGTATGAAAACTATGTTCATCACAAGTGCTATAGAAATCACATAAATATTCTCCATTAGAAAACTAAATTAAAACACAAGAAATACTAGAAAACAACTTAGAAACAATAAAATCTGGAAACCCAACCGAAAACCAACTCCCCTAAACATCAAATGTAAAAAAGAACAATAGTAAAATGAAACAAGCTACCGAATGAAAGGTCTAGACGAAAACTCCCCTTCACTGACACCTCAATCCAAAAACGTTCCCCTCACCGTCCGACTTCCTCTAAGATAATTAACCAATCAAACCGACCGACACTCCTCTTCTCTCCCCACCATACGACTTCCTCCCAGAAAAATTAATCCCCAACCAACCGACACTCATCTTCTCTCACCCTCAACTCCAACGTCCCTCTCTACTCAACCAAATAAATCTCAACCGACTCTCCCTTCTCCCCTGGAAAAGCATACACCGACTCCCTCAACTCCAGAAAATCCAAATGACCGACACTCCCACCCTCCCCCTCTCTACAGGCGAAAACGCCCACACCTCCAAACTCCCCCCGTCCCAGAATAGAGCAAGCAATATATATATATATATATATAGCTGCCTCAAGTCCAAGTCTAAGGAGCCAAGCGCAAGACATGAAGTTCTTTACTCCAAAAAAAAAATAGTATCCAATCAATTAGTTGCACCAACTGACACGAGAAAATGCGTCTTGGAGCTTCAAAACACGAGAATCAATTATTTGATTCTGCTTGACTATAACGTTTGCAGCACTGGAGGGAAGATTAAGACACTTAGCTACGAGGCAACGACCTTAGCTCCTCAAGACATGTCAGCCCTCTAATTGCCTTATTCAGAGTTCCTGCTAAAGACAAAATCCACCGAACAGCCTCCCTTTACGTCTTTACGTCTCACTCCTGTCCAGACCAGCCTCCGCTTTTCGTAAAACAAATCCAGTGCTTTCCTCCTTTTTCTTTAGTCAATTCCGCTATGTTCTTTTTTTTTTCTTTTTCAACGTACATGCCTCCACTTGGTTTCAGCCCCCTTCTTAGACTTTGACATTGCATGTGGTGTCCACCGAAAACCATTTTCTTCTTTAGTTACTTTCAACTTGCCTTTATGATTCACTCTTGCCGAAAATTGTTTTACGTTCAAAGTCATCTTTGTGTTTATTTTTTTTCAGCTGCCCAAGTACACCGCCTCCTTCCTTCTCCTTGTGTTATCTTCTGCATATTTCTTTGTATTTCTTCTCAATTAGCATGTGCTTTTGGTCAAATGTTCCAATCGGATCCCATGTGAATTTTATTTAAGCTGAAAATAAGTAGATAAAAATAGCACTAAAAAATAAATTAAAATGAAAAATAGATTATCAAAAATATACTATATTTGTGAGGAAATATTGTCCAATTAAATCATAGTTATAAAATTAAGCATAAACATGATATCAATTAATTAAAAATTACGACTCGTATTTATGCTTATTAACCATTTTTTCATCTAAAATCAATAATAGTGTCACAAAGAATTTAAAATATATTGATTTTAAGTAGCTAAAATAGGCAATATTTTCACTTAATCAAAATACAAGTTGAAAGACGAGGATTTCCAACTTCAAAGGAGCAACAATGATGAAAAACCCTCCCATTTTCGGAAAAGAGATGCGAAGACAGAGGAAGATGTTGGAAAGCCACCCTGACTCTGTTTTCCTTGTAGAAATTATACTTCATTACTTACAAATTGTAGTTCATTAGATAAAAATCGACAATTTTGGTAGTCGTAAGTGTTAGTTCGAAGAATGAAATGTGATTTTCGCTTTTTGTTTTCTTTATTGCTTCTCATCAAAAGATAAGTTGACACAAATACTCTTTTGGATATATACGGAAAGCTATGTTGAAAACAAACGTACCCTTTTAGCAAAGCCATAATGAACGAACAGAAATGCACCAAATTTTAAAAAGCAAAGGAATTTCAAAGAACACATTCAACATAAACTATTTTTCCCCGATAATTTCCCCCAAAAAATCAATTCATAATTGGGTAAATGACTAAAAAGACACCGCCTTAGCTTTTCGTCTACTTGGTCCGCAAACCGGGAATATTTCTTAGTCCCATCTTGCCAAGAACAAGCTTGGGAATGGCAGGAGGGTTGTCAAGCCCCATGCTTCGGCTGAATTCATTGGCGAGCTCAACAAGCATATGCTTGTCCCGGCCGATTTTCTTATTGGAGTTGTAATAACCAAGCCAGGCCTGGTATGCTGCTTCTTTGTTCTTCATCTCCACCTGGGATAGCGCTCGTTCAACCTGTTTAATATTTGTTTGCCAATGTATTAGAAAATGTTTGTGGGAATGTGTCACCACATTTGACTAAATTACTATAAAGTCTAAGAAAAACCCTAAGCCAAAAAATAGACGGGTGAGAAAGATCAAGATCTTTCTAAGCTCACCTTTTTCTTAGTGTCTGGATCAACTGTAGGCACCGGAGCCTTCGATATCGGCAAATCCTTCACAGTAGACAAAAAGAATTCCTCCCAGGGGGTTAGTAACAATATACCTTGCCCTTCTTTACCTTTACGCCCTGTTCTACCAAGTCGATGTATATACTGCTCTCTATCTGCTGGCAAGCCCACCTGTTATAGCATCAACCAGAGAAAATGCGTAAAATTAATATTAGCTTAACAGAAATGTGTACTATATATTTGAAAGGCTTGAATGCTGGAGAAACAATAGATGAAGCTTGTTAAAAAAGTAGTCTCGCCAAGCAAATTACAGCAAGGATTCAAACAATCCAAAGACCCAGATTAAAAAAGGGTTCGTAAAAGAGTGTCTAATCATCGCTTTCTATGAACCACCAGGCACAGAATGCTTCTAACAAAGAGGATACTCTAAAAATTTCCACTAAAATGAATTGCAAAGGCCGTTGATTAATGAATAGTAATAAAAAGTAGGTGTTGAGAAGTAATAATAAATGTTGAGGAGAGTTGTGAATAGTAATAAAAAGTAGGTGAAAAGTAATAATAAAGTAATGAATAGTAATAAAAAGTAGGTAAAAGGTAATGAATAGTAAAAAAAGTAGGTAAAAAGTAATAATAAAGTAATGAATAGTAGTGAGAAGTGTTGAGAAGTGTTGAAGATACTTCAACACCCAAACACAACCAGTCATGAACAGAAACTAACATTCCACTACCTGTATGACAAGGGTGACATCTGGATAATCTACTCCCCGAGCAGATACATCAGAAGTCACAAGGATAAGCCCCTTTGACTTTCTGAATTCATCAGATATCCTGGTTCTGTAACTCTGTGGCTTTCTAGAATGGATCTCTCTGACATTCAAGTTCAGCTCCCCAAGAAGGTCAGCAACCAATCGTGTGACCATGGCAGTTGTGCAGAATACAAGAACCTGCACAAATCAATTCATGTCACATTTTCAGAGAAAACCTCGAAAAGAAATGACAAATAGAAACTGTTAATTATTTTATTTTATTTTATTTTTTTTAAGTAAGAAACACACAGAAACCGTTAATATCAGTGACAGTTCATGAAAACCATGACATCCTGACACCTGAATCATGGTGTCCGTTTTGAATCAACACTTGTTTCAACCTCCAAATATGTCCAATAATGTGTAGTCGTGAACCAATTGAACCTCCAAATATGTCCAATAATGTGTAGTCTTGAACCAATTGAAAAACATCTTCACAATAACTCTACTACGTACCTTATAGTCAACATCATCAGCAATATGCTCTTTTAGGAGAACATACAATAGGGAAAAATGCTTGTCCAATGGAGCAACTAATTGCATCTGCCTGACCTGAAATGACCCAGCATTTAAAGAATTAAGCTATCAACATATCATAAAATTCATAGAACTAAATAAGAAAGTCTCACATAAAGGACTACCTGAGAATGTGTCTCCTCACTGCCCTCTTGAACTGTATTGATAAATTCATGATCTCTTTTCAAAGCAATGTGACTGATTTGACGAACCTTCATTAAAAAATAAAGAAACTTACGACTGTTTAATTTTTTATGTAATATATATAAAAAAAAAAAAAAAATAGTGATAGAAACCTCTTCTGGAACAGTGGCAGAAAACAAAAGTGTCTGTCGTTGTTTTGGAACAGCAGCAATAATCTTCTCAATGTCTTTGCGAAAACCCATGTCTAGTAAATGATCAGCTTCATCCAATACGAGGACTTTCACACCCATCAGCCTTGTTGCAAAACCTGCGGTATTCTCAATATGATCTCTGAGCCTTCCAGGTGTAGCAACAAGAATCTGTAAGTTATGAATGTATGAAATATATAATAATATCCAATTATGTATTTTGAAACCATCATAACAAGTTGCACTATTTGGCTTTGTAATAATGTATATTTATGGAACAAACTCAATGAGGACCCAGCATCCAATTAGCTGGTAGACTGGGATCCCTCAAGCAAAAATAATGGCACGAGTAGAAGGAAGCCAGATAAGAATTTAGATTGTTAGGATTAAAACTTGTCCGATTGAATATCTTAAGAGTGCAATAAGCAGCAGAATCCTTGGGAAAATAACAAAGACATTCACCTGGCAAGGATTTGCTTGCATTCGTTTCTGTTCTAGACCAAGTCTTGTACCTCCTATTACAACTTGAACACCAATAGAAGGATGATACTTCAACAAAGTGTTAGCTTCTGCAGCAGCTTGGCTTGCAAGCTCTCGAGTTGGGCATATTACAAGCACAACAATTGGTGGACGCTTTTGATCTCGACCAATAGGCGGTGAGTTTACAACTACTTCAATAGATGGAAGCTGAAATAAAGAACTTCAACAATGAGTAGTGTGAAAAATCCATCCAATCTATAGATCTAGATGCAATAAAACAAAGAAAGCCCTTGTTCACAGAATTTCTTCTTTTTAGAGATTCTAAGTCATTTTCTGCAGCCAATCAAAGTGCAAAACTCGTGTCTAGAATGTCTACTTTTACTTAGGCTAGACTTTTGTTCTCAAACCAAAATACAAACATATTCCAAAGAGTTGAGATAGTAAGAATATTAAAGGTTTCCTCTCAAATGTATCTTTTCCAAATTTCAAATATAAAGAAAGGTATCACTTTATTCTTTTTTAGGAAAAATATTGTCCTTAAGAGAGGAGTTTTATCGATATCATCGAGAGGTCATCAAAACATTAGGAAAAGGTTTAATAAAAAAGTCTTTGATTACTAATCAAAAAAATTTTTTTTTACGGGTACTTATCAAAAATATATCAGGAGAAGAAAGTTCTTTTCTTATAGACAGGAGTTTGTATTAGTTTAGATTTAATATTGTCTTTTTCCCTAGGGTATAGATTAAGATGGGAGCTCTGTCTTGGTTAAAAGGCAAACATGCACAAATAAAGGATCTCACCAGAAATGCTACAGTTTTTCCCGTGCCTGTTCTGGCCTTGGCCAGAACATCCTTTCCTGAAAAACACATCTGTTTAGAATTCACACCATCAAATGGAATACGAGACACTTGGATCAAAAGACCAAAACTGAGCTCACAACAGAGAGAATGGTAGCCATAGCGCAGAACTGTAAAAAACAAACCTTTCAGTATGACTGGGAGAGTTGCTTCCTGTACCACAGTCATTTTCTCATATCCTGCATCATGGATTCCCTTTAAGGACAAAGGAGATACTGTACACTGATCGAATCTGCATGCATTCACAGAAGTAAAATAAGAAAAAGATGTAAGAAATAGAAAGGGAGCAAACTGAACCTTGGGGAATGGAGCTAAAGATTATTGACCAGCAGTAGGAATAATCTTATGTCACAGACTTATAAATACAAGATTTTTGGCCAGTAGATTTTTAAAATCGTCCCACCCAAATACATTGTTTCTTCTAATATCCATAGTCGTGGTTGCACAACTACCTTGGCCTAAAAAATAATTGGTAAATTAAAATAAAATAAGAAGGGAAAAAAAAAAGTTGTCCTTGTTTCCGAAGAGGCTCACTGTAAAAGTTAAGTTGAAGAGGCTCACTATAAAAATCTTTCTTCAACTCAGTATGCAGAGCAACCTATACAACCATAAAACAGCATGGTCATAACATTATTAATCGACTTCTAATTCCAACCTATTCCCAGTTGTATAGCCTTGAATACACAACTTGGACTTCCTTCCCTTGGTACAACACAGACATTTCCAAAATATTGATTCGAGGATACAACCATAAAATAAACAGTACCGACTAAATCGCCAAATACAAATAAGTTCAATTAAACAGAAATCATAATAGTAATGCCTTTTTAGACATACCTAGTTTCACTTAAATAAGAATCGGACTTTCCAGGTGAACCCCTAGGTGTAACCTTGTCGCTAAGTTCCTTATCTAAGCCAAACATAGCATTCGCGCTCTTCTTCAATAATGGATGATCATCATCATCTTCACCATCACTGTCTTCCTCGCTAAGCAAATCCCCTATACCAGCCATTAACTTCTCTCCATCCTCATCTTCAACAACATCACTATCACCCTCATCATCCATCCACTGTGGTTGCTTCCTTGAATCCTTCCTGCCTTCTCTTAAGCCGTCATTACCTCCTCTACCTCTTGCATACCCCGAATCCGTATCTCTCCCGCCTCTCTTTCCCCTCATTGAATTCTCGTTCCCTCCTCGAGGTCCGTCGTTCCTTCTCCGCGAAAGTCCTTCCTCATTGTTAAACCGCCCAATCGTTGGTGAACTTCTCGAAAACGAATCATTTCTTGAAAAAGAATCATTTCTCGAAAAAGAACCATTTCTCGAAGATGAACCATTTCTGGAAAATGAATCATTTCGGGTCCGAGTTCTGTTCCGAGTTGGCACACCAAACCCACCCGAGTCACTCTCCCTCCTTCGTTTCATTTGAAACGGCTCCCCACCCTGTTCTCTATCTCTAACCCTAGTTCTACTCCGAGTCTTATCTGCGTCCGAGGCTTCGTCCTCGCTAGTGAGTTTCCCACGGAATTTGTCGGTCCTCAACTCGCTGACCCAGTCACTGAGTTCCGCCTCGTCGTCAATCAAGCTCTTGGGAGCTCGAGCCTCCCCCCTCTCACGACCCGCCCTGAACTCGGATCCGGACGCTGCCCTGGCTCGGAACTGCCGTGTCGAGAACCTCCGTAATACACCAAGTTGTTCATTGTGTATACTACGAGACCCCAACGCCGAGAACCTCAGCCTCAACGGGAAGATCCGAGAGAAAACGGGTACGGCCCGGAACGACTGAGGAGAAGTTCCGAGTTTCATGAGAGGGAAATGGGTGACCGGAAGAGATGGGTTGAGGAGACGGAACTGCGGGACGAGCTTAATGGGCATAGTAGAACCTGGGGCTGGATTATCCACTCGGAGAATGGAAGGAGAAGTAAGGGTTAGGGTTTTAAAAGGGTTTTTGAAGTAAAAAAGGGGGATAGAGAAACGACCACAAAGATCCGTCGTTTATTGGGAGCGCTGTTGGTGCTGTCGTTTTCCGTACGAAGCACAGCAGCTCTGCACACGCTGTAATGTGCGGTCAAATAAGGAGTATTGGGAATGGCTATACATCTTCATATATATCTTTATATTTGTATAATATTCTTTTAAATTTGTTTATATTAAATTATGCATCGTTAAAATTTTGAATAGCTATAAATAATTTTTTTTTTTAATTTAAAGAAATATTATTCACTTTTTAAATATTATTTTACTATTTTTTCTCTCTCTTACCCATTAAAATCAATTTTATGAAATTTGTATTAAGATAATTTTGATATATAAAATTTTTATTAAGTTGATGATACAAAATATTTTTTAGTATATATTAATATTTATTGATAAAGTTAGTTATTTTGATATATAAAATTTGTAATATTTAGATATATGAAATTGGTATTTTTGAGCACATTGTATTAATTGTAAAATATATAAAAATAATAATTTTAAGAAAAAAATGAAAAATAATAATATTTTATTATTATTTAGTTCAAAAATGTATAATCTAATGTGGAAGTTTTTTTTTTATTTTCAAAATCAATTTTCAAAAGATATGATTTTAAATATACATATAAAGAAACCAATGCTATTACTCTAAATATTGTCTAAAATCACTAACGATAGATACAACACCTTATTACACAATAATATAATTTTGTACTTATTGTTATACGTACATATATACATATTAGCAGTGGTGTAATGTGCGAGACACGTTTACTCTGTTAAAAGGAAAAAAAAAAAAAAAACGTTTTATTAAAATATATAAATTCTGTGTAGAGGCAGATAATATCACAAAACAAATTAATAAACATAATTATCATATCTAATATGGAAGAATGATGAATTCTGTGTTAAAGGAAAAATATTGTAACGATTGATTGAATGTTAATGAAATATGTAGGGCCTTTTGGCTCTTAACTTGTTCTTTAAAAAAAAAATATGGAAGAATGATGTGTCTATTCTATAGTAAATATAGGATAAACTGCTTATAAAAAAAAAAATATATATATATATATATAGGATAAACTGCTCAGAGTGAAAAGTTAAAACAAATTAGAAATTGGTACAAGTTTTAAGTAAACTATGAAAATTCATAGTATAATTCCTCCTAGCAATAACATATACCACGCAAATCTTTTTTTTAAATTAAAAAAAATGTTTTTTTTTTTTTTAAGTCTGAGGGAAATTTATATTTGGTGCTCATGTTAATGTTTTAACAACTGGATAGATGGACAGGACGTTGAAACTCTTATATTGTTGTTGTTGGAATTCATCTAATTTTGTACCAAAATGCATGATTCATTCGTTTTCTAAAACTTGTGCCGTAATGGTTTGCAGATACGGTAAATATTCCTGCATAAAATAAACTTAGAATCTTAGAAAGTCTCGGAAAAATAATGCTACCTAAAACACATGCATGTATTCAGGTATATTTATTTTGCTTGCATCTGCGAGGGTACTAGACTTACTTTATGCCGTGGCTTTCAAGAAGTTTTAATTTATAATTTGTCCTAAATTTTATGTCAAAATTCTATATACATAGAAAGACAATATATTAGTGCGCCGAATTTATATTTCATAAAATAATTATAATAAATTTTTAGTATAGAAGAATAATAAAAATAGACAAAAGGCGAATCGAATTGTGCTGCTTTCAAAGTTTCAATTCACATTTCTTCACCTGTAGGAAGTACTAAATGTTATTAAATTTCTAGGAAAGTGTGTCATAGTATTCTGATTAATTTTAAAATCATACCATGGAAATAATCTAATAAATATTATACTAAGTGTTAATGTCGTGTTTTGTACACTAGGACAAGGCTCCAGCAACTCAAGCTGGGATCGTCACCTACAAATACAAAGAAGAAAATGGGCTTGGGGTGATATAGAAAGCCTCTGATGCCTAAGTCAATCTCATTGAATGTATCTCAAAGGCTTTTGTATTTAGAATATAGGAAGACTTTTTCGTACCTAGGTTACCCTATCAGGTATAAATCGTCTTGCCCATACTTGCTATAGTATGGGTATTTAATGTGACATCGTCTTCTAACGTAGGGTCATTAATGAAGATGAAGCGTGGATCCAATGTTTGTGCCATTAATGCGGTCAGGCCTCTAGATGAGTCCTGACAGTAGATAAATGGCACTGTCCTTCAAGGGGTACCATGTCCAATTTAAGTCATCCCGCCCATACTTGCCATATTACGGGAATTTAATGCAATGTGGTATTCTAAGACAAGGTCATTAATGTAGTGTGGCTCCTAGGTTTGCGTCATTAATGCGGCGTGGCTCCCTAGGCGAGTCCCGGTTGAAGGTGAACAACGCAGTCACTTCTAGTCTCCTTTATCAGATAATAGAGGGTCATGCACGTCTTCTATTAACACAATGATGTAATTCTTTTATGCGAGGTGCGGTGGGGGTTGTTAGAGTAGGTGGGTCCCATCAATCCTTGGCACATGGTTTCCAGTGTTTTGTACCCTTCTCCCTCTAGTGCAATCTCTTAGGCCGGACCCTGTTATTGACCCTAAAGCCTTTAGAACAACGAGATTTAAGCTGAGGCGAGCTCGATTACTGGGCCAAAGTATACTCAAAATGGGCCTAGGAGAAAATACTCCTCTTAGTTACTCTGCCAATTCTTGCTAAACTTGTTTGGTAGGAATTTCACTGTTGTGCCTTTTCCTCTTCTTTTATTCTCCTCTCTTTCTTTTTGGGAGGCATGTTTTTGGCATATTTGACATGCACTTGATTACACCCGTTGGGTTCCTCTCGCGTGGTTAATCCAATAAATGATCCCTCTCTCACGTTGCTTCGTGGAGCACATGCAATCATCTCACCCCTATCTGCATCTCTTGATATAGTGCGTGTCTTACAAGCCACTCAGACCAGTCCAATCATTGCGAAAGGGGCTTACTTTTTTCCTCCATTTTTGGTATGTTTGTCTGCATCTCTTCTGTCGATGTTCTTCTTGATCTCTTACTTTTCTTCTTCCTTGTTCTCTACTTCCATTCTTTTGTGAGTCTAATTAGTCCCTCCTTCCTGTTCCAATGGCCACCCCGAATACTTTCCTCCCTACCGTGCATCTCCCTAGTGATGACGACCTATCGCTAGCTTGTGAGGTGTCCTAGTTATTTGAGGGTGTCAACTGGAGGTCAGAGGTGTCCTCTGTGACCTTGCAATCGTTGAAGGCCTCCTATGGTTTTCCTAATTCTGTAGTCCTGGAGGTTCCTAGATCCCATGAAAGGGTTGTGGATTCTAAGGGTTTTGCCTCAAAAGTTGCTCTATATGCTGGCATGTTCACCAATGGCTTAAGGCTCACTTTCTGTAGACCAGTTAGTAAGGTCCTAGACTTCCTCAGCTTAGCCCCTGTGTAGCTCCTCCCCAATACGTAGTAGATTTTGGTGTTTTGCTGTAAATTTTTGTGTAAAGCACTGGGGGAGGTTGATTCCAAGCACCAGATCTCACTGTCTGGGAGTTTCTCTTGGCCCACAATGTCCTTAAACACAAAGGGAATACTTGCAACTTCCGTTCCCACCCTAGGCAGGCAATGGTGCACCTGGAAGCATGCAACCAGGTCAAGGATTGGAACCAACGATTATTTTTAATGTTCGGCAAGGGATGAGAGTTCCCTATCAGGCATACTACATGGATGGAGTACCTTGTGAAGGCCATATGAGGGGTTGTATCGATAGACAAAGAGATCAAGCCAAAGGCGACTCTTGTAGAGATGCCCAAATGAAAGAAAAGTGACATTCCAATACCAAACTAGAGATACCCAAATAAAATATCAATTGTAACCCCCAAAGAGTAGCCAATGCTTCAATATCATCGACCTCCAACACACCCACTTCCTTCCTAAGCATTACCATAATAACATGCATCACCCTTAGCATCCCGAAGAATAACTCCAATACCAGCAATTGAAGAAGATCTAAATATAGCCCTATCAAAATTCAATTTAAACTTACCCTAGGTGGGAGCTTCCAAGAAAGATCTTACACTTCGTTAACAATGAATTGAGTTGGCCGAATAGAAATAATAATGTCCACATACCCAATGCAATTATCAACTATATCTAGAAGAACGTAATCTAAATTTTTAAAGACGGTAAGATTCCTATATTTCTAAATAGCCCACTTTTTTTTTAAAGAATACCTCAGTATTTCATTGATGATAATCTGTGTTACATGATCTGTCGAAATCCAGACCCTTTGCAACAAAGGCTGGCATATCTTCTATCCAAACCGTTTTTTCTAACAAGCCTAAATCTGTTTTTGCTAAACAATGTGCCACTGTATTTTTCTCTCTATGTGCAAATTGCAATTGCCAATCTCTATAAATTCTGAAAAAAGACTTTGCATCCTCAATCAATGGACCTAAAACTGACAAATCTTCTTCTTCCCTTTGGATTGCCAAGATAACATTCATAGCATCACCTTCAAATATAGCATTGTGAATGTTTAATTCACTGCATATCTCCAAAGCCTTCCTCAAAGCCACGCATTCTGCCACTGCTGGGTCTTCCACATAATTCCTTTGGTCACAAACAGCAACTAAAGGTTCTGCCTCCTCATCCCTTATAATGATCCTCACTCCCATCTTCCTCTCTTTTGCCTTAAAAGAAGCATCCCAATTCACTTTGACAAAACCATTCTCTGGTTTTTCCCATTTCTGTAAATCTCTAGTAGGCACTGAAGACTGGTTTTCCTTCAACTGTAAACTCTGAGCCTTCTTATATTCTACCAAAGCTTCCCTGGCTGTTTTGATCACTGCTGTTGGGCAAGACATCTGTTGTTCAAAAACAAAACTGTTTCTGCGTAACCATAAGTTTCTGAACACCATTGCCACTTCTTCTAGCTGATTCTTATCCATGCTCTGCATCATTTTCTCCCATAGTCTCATGAAGCCATCTTCTGTTCTACTCCATTTGTGGACTCTACCATCAAACTCTGCCCAAATGTCATTTGCTGCTGGACATGTCCAGAGGACATGCTCAACAGTTTCTACTTCTGCTTTACAAACTAGACAGAAATTCTCTTTTACCACTTTTCTTCTAAAAAGGTTCTCCTTGATAGGTAGTAGGTTGTTTCCAGCCTTCCATAAGAACATTTTTGTTACATTAGGCATTGTGAGATCCCAGATTTTTCTCCACCTTTCATCCATATCATTCCCTGATGAGCACTCCCCCTTCTTACTCTTCAACCTCTCCAACTGTAGGTAATAGGCACTCTTAACCGAAAAAACACCCTTTTTGGAAGCGCCCCATATCAACTTGTCTTGTGCTGACCCTCTACTAAGAGGAATACTTAGAATTTGTTGAGCTTCCTCCTAGTTGAAGATTGTTCAAATTTTAGCTTCATTCCATTCCCCCTTATCCTTATCAACTAACTCTTCAACTTTTGCATCATCCTGTAAAACAGTCATAGGTGATTGTATTGCAAAAGATGAAGGGGAAGACAACCATTTTTCACCCCATATTTTTATCTTACTGCCATCACCCACCCTCCACCTTATACCTTTTTTCAGCAGGTCCCTAGCCTCCCATAAACTCCTCCATATCAGAGAAGTCTTAAAACTCAAGTTGGCATCCAGATAATTGGATTGCTTGAAGTACTTCTCTTTGAAGATCACACCAGCTAAAGAATCAGGAGCTTTTATCAATCTCCACCCTTATTTAGCTAATAGGGCTAGGTTAAAAGATTCCAAGTCCCTAAAGCCTAAACCTCCCTTCCATTTCTGCACTCCCATCTTCTCCCATGTCCTCCAGTGTATACATTTTCCTTCTTGTTTCTTCCCCCACCAAAATCTCGAGTAAAGCATATTGATCTCCTGACAAAGCTTTTTTGGTAACTTGAACACTGACATGGTATAAGTTGGTATGGCCTGTAGAACTGCCTTTATGATTATTTCTTTCCCAGCTTGGGAAAGAAAGATGTTTTTTCAACTTGTTATCTTCTGCCATACTCTCTCTTTTAAAACTTTAAAAGTATTAAAACTTGATCTTCCAACTATTGCAGGGAGTCCCAAATACTTCTCATAAGTACCACAAACCACTGAATTCCCAGCTTCCATTATCCTCTTTCTATCCCCTTCCTTTGTGTTGCTACTGAAAAATACTAAAGTCTTCTCCTTATTAAGAAACTGACCCGATGCCTTTTCATACTTCTTCAATACCTCTTGTATCCTATTCCATTCTTCTAGCTTTGCTCTCCCAAAGAGGATGTAATCATCTGCAAACAGTAGATGGTTGATGCTGGTACCTCCTCGAGTTACTTGTACTCCCTTTGTAATCCTCTGATTTACATATAAGTTTAAAAGAGAGCTCAACCCTTCAGCACAAAGGATGAAAAGGTAGGGTGACAAAGGATCACCTCAAACCCCTTTTAGGCCAGAATATTGTACCAGGAAAGCCATTGATTAGAATAGAAAAAGAAACAGTTTTGACACCGCTCATGACCAGCTTAACCCATTTTTCATGAAAGCCCAGTTTTTTCATAATGGACTCCAAAAATAACCACTCAACTCGATCATAAGCTTTTGACATATCTAGTTTTATGGCCATGCTTCCTACTCTCCCCTTCTGCCTAGATTTCATGGAATGCAACGATTCATATGCTACCATTACATTGTCAGTGATTAACCTCCCAGGCAAACAGGCACTTTGGGTTGGGGAAATAATCTTTGAAAGAATCTGTTTAAGCCTATTTGAGATAGTTTTGGAAACTATTTTGTACATAACATTACAAAGGCTTATTGGTCTAAAGTCACTAGCTTTCTTTGGTTCTTTACACTTAGGAATCAAATCTATATGGGTATGATTAAGACTGGGATCCATGGGCTTACCATTTAGAAAATGTAGAGCATTTAGGCATACCTCTTCAGCAACTATCCCCCAGTGGTTCTGATAAAAACAAGGGCCAAAACCATCTGGTCCCGGGGCCTTTAATGGAGCCATTTGTTTCAAAGCTTGCTCCACCTCCTCCCTAGAGAAACTCTTTATCAATGCAGCATTTATAGAAGGAGTTACTCTCTCTTTCAGCCCCACCAAACACTCCTCAATCTTCTCACTACTAGGCTCAGAGGACTGAAAGAGCTTCTTAAAATAAGATCTGAAAGTTATTTCCACATCTTTGTACCCCACCTTTCTTCTATTTTCTTCATCACACACTGAGTTTGTAAAATTCTTCCATCTCCTTTGATTAGCACATGCATGGAAATATTTTGTATTCCTATCTCCATGCCTATACCAATTACACTTTGCCCTTTGTTTCCACTTTAAATTCTCTTTTTCTAATAAAGCATGCAATTCCTTTTTTAACCTCTTTATTTCATGTATATTACTGCTGTTCTCCTCTTGTTGTAAGCTTGCTAGTAGTTTTGTTTTAGCTTCAATCTCTTTTTCTCCCCCCAACCTTTTCCCTTTACTCCATTTCTGTAAAGCATCCCCACTTTTCTGCAGCAGAACTACCACAGATCTGGCATTCACCACTTCATTTCCATTTTTTTGCCATACCTTTTTGAGAATCCCCTCACAATCTTCTTCTAGAGCCCAGCATGCTTCATATTTGAAGCCTATTTTCCTCCTTCCTCTTCTATCTTCTAGTTTCAGGATGTGTACCAATAAAGGCTTATGATCTGAAGTTCTGGCCACCAGAACGTCCACCCATGTTTCTTTTTAGGACTCGATCCATTCATGATTTGCTAAAACTCTGTCCAATCTTTCCTTAGTGAAAGACTCATCCTCATGAGAGTTACTCCAAGTGAACTTCTGCCCTTTCCATCCCAGATCATAAAGATTCCCCTCCTACAACACTTCTCTGAACATCTCCATTTGTCCTTCAGCCCTTGTTCTTATCCCCCATTTTTTATCATTTGTGAGAATTTCATTAAAATCCCCTACTATAAACCACTCAGCCTCGTTTGGAGGTTTAAAGTTTGGAGGTTTAAAGGACTTCAACATATTCCAAACTTCCCTTCTTTTTGCAGCTTGTGGCTCTCCATAAAAACATGTTAATAACCAGCTCTTCTCCCCTTCCTCTTCTACCCACACATTGATGTGTCTTTGAGAATAGTTAATAATTTCCACTCTCATGCATGGCTTCCATAGCAAGATCATACCCCCACTCTTTCCCAAAGCTTCTACCACAAAACAACCCTCACAAAATAACCTTTTTTTTAAACTGTCAAAACTTTTTTTCATGGACTTAGTCTCCATTACAAAGACTAAGCTGGGATTATTTTTCTCTGCCATATTGTAGAGATCTTGAACTGTCTGAGGGTTCCCCAACCCTCGACAGTTCCAACTCAAGATTTTTATAAAGCTTGGCGGGGCTGTAAAACAGCCTCTGCCACTACAATTGAATTTTCAAGCTCCTCCCCCTCACTGCCCCATCTCCCTTTCTTGTACCTTCCTGTACTCTCTCCTACCACACCCTCATCACAACCTTTTTTTTTTTTTTTTTTTTTTAACTATTGGAGTTTCAACCACCTCCTTCTTCCCTTTATCTCTAGCTTTTCTTTTCCAACCTCCTTTTTTCTGTAACTGTTTCTCCACCTCAGTGCTCCCCCCTTCTACCTCCTTCCCTTCCTGCATCACTAGCACATTACATTCAGTATCCTCAGCCAAGTTCTTACCATTACTGTTATTTTGTGTCCCTGCACCCATAAATTCCTGTAAACCCTTCTCAGTACTGTTCTTTTCCCCTTTAGATTGATTTTTTTTCTACCTCCTCTACTATCCTTCCAACCTTCTCGGTCTTATCACTCACAGCAACCTCTCCCCTCTCCCAACCAGATTCCCTCTCAGTCATCTCCTTGCTTTTTTGGCTCCCCACCTCACTCATTTTCTCTTCCACTTTCCTCCACCAATTTGACTTCTCCCTCCTCCCTCTACCTTCATTAAAAACCTTTGGTTTTTTAGCAAACTTTGCCCGCAACCAAGAGCCATATTGTTGCTCCTCACCCTCCTTTATCAACATATCCCCAGTACATCCCTCCTCTCCATGGACAATACACCCACAAGAGAAGCAAATTTTTGGTAACTTCTCGTATGTGAAGGGAACCCAAAAACTGCATCCTCTCACATTGATTGTTCTTCCTCTTGCAATTGGCTTGGTTAAATCCAGATGAACCTGGATTCTCAAAAAATTCTCCTAACCACTGCCATCCTCCTGCACTTCTACATCCTCCACCTTCCCCACTGAACTTCCAATTTGCTCAGCTTTTACTTTTGTCATACACAAGAGAGGCAAATCATGAACTCTCATCCAGAAGCTTTCCGAATCAAACTTAACTCGATTAATGGGAGTGAATCCCTCAAAATCCTTAAGCACTAGGAGCTAGTTGCCAAACAACCAAGGTCTACCAGACCATACTCTTTCTTTGTCAGCAGTCGTCTCAAAACTTAAAACAAAGACATTCAAAAATACCTCAGTTAGCTTCACAGCCTTGCTTAACCTCCATATCTTTGCCAACGTAGCTTCCAGTACCTCCTTGCTTATCATTCTTGATAAGCAAATTTTCTCCAATAGACTCCTATGTTCTTTATAATCTAGTTCAGACGTAGAGGCATCATCCAGATTGATGTCCACTTGCTCCTCTTCCCTCAGCCTTAACCTCTTCCATTTCTCCTCTAAGGATTCCATTTTGTCTTCCTCTGAGAGTTCGTCTTTCTGTGTTTCTGTTCAAAATGCAAAACTCCTTAGCCTTCCGCTACCCCCTAGCACCGTAGGCACGCCTATCTCGCCCTCTCTCTATGTCTGTAACCATCTCTCTATGTCTGTAACCACCTCCGAATCTTCTCTCCAAGGTCCAAAAAACTCAAAAAACCGTTATAACAAACTGCACATGCCTATCGCACCACTCATACACCACCTCTTTTTTCAGAGAGAAAAAAGAGAGGAGACTAACCAAATGAGGGTAGTTGATAATTTCTAACTTCGGCCCATAACACATCGTTTATCTACAAATTAGCATGTATAAACTGAAAAATCATAGGGCATCTAATTTTTCATACCTGCCTGGTAGCTACACACTTCCAGAAAATATCATTGCTAACTCTCCACCTCCAATCTACATCGTTCGCAGATGGCATTGGGTAAAATGTGCCTCATCAAATTCAACTTTGTGGGTATACTATTACAAACCTGCCAAGCAAAGTTCTTTAATTAGTTTGGTAGCCTCAGCTTAATTTTTAATTTTTACATTGAAATTTTTCCGTTCCTTGTATTTTTATTCCTACTTTTTTTAGTTTGTATTTTAGTAAAAATGGTAAAAGTATTTACTTTCATAATATTATATGTTGCCTTACACCCAAAAAATGTTCTAGATCATTTTGCAAAATTTATCGTTAGAGCACTCCCAATAGTGTCTCTATCCTATTTTTCAAAATACATCACTAAAACTTACTTTTTTTTTATTTTATATATAAACTTTTACAATATATCATACATCAGCTTATCTATTTTTTCTTCATATCATTTAAATCTTATACTTTTTATTCTTTTTTATTCATTTCAAATATTTTTAAAAAATTTTACACATGAGGAGGAAAGAGAAAGTAATTAAAAATGTTTACATTTGATGAACAGAGGGATCATTGTAGCAAAATGTATAATGTTTTTAAAATACAAAATTCAATGGAATAGTATTTTAAGAATATATCTTTATATTTTGAAGAAAAATATATTTTATAAGAGCTATTGAGAGAGTGTTCTTTATTGTCTTGCTAAGACTTGATCCCAAAAGATGGGCTTTATATGGAACCACTGCATGAGCCCAAAAGCAGGGGCTTAAAACTGGATAGGTTTTAATATTTAAGATACTTTTCCAATAGTTCGCTCCAAAATATGAGTTTTGTATCTATCAACCCAAAAATTGGAGTTTAAAAACTGTTTGGATCATAGTTTAAAATAAAGCCCACAACGAACTAGTCCAAAACATGTGAGACCCAATTTAAAGACTCAAATTCGATATCCACTTGAGAGTGGTGCTACTCTGCAGCTTAAGTAGTTCTGCAAATTACTAGTTACTTTGTAACTTTTTATTTTTTCATATTTTTTAATATATTTAAATATTTTTAAAAAATAAAAAAAATATATCAATATACTTAAAATTAATTTCATATAAAAAATATTTGCAAAGCGGTCAATGTGGGAGGGCAAAGTAGTTTTTTCTTTGGGTTAATTGGAGTCAGAGCTAGAAAAGTTGAACCGAACTCATATTTAATTGGTGCTCAAGTTAATATACCCTTGTTGAAGGCTCGCGACTCAGAAAGAGGCCCAACTCCCACTCCCATCCTTCGAGCTCTCCCTATTTTTTTTCAGATCAATTATCATAAAAGGGATAGATCCTCTTTTGGTTGAGCGTGCTAACTAGAGATTTTAGACAGTTTCAAAAACAATGCAACTTGGGAAATATTTTGTTGAGTCTGTTATTTAATGTTGTTGAAAAGCCACTATTTAATTTATAAAAATAAATTTTTTAATTAAATTTTAATCAAAATTTATTAAAACTAATACTAATACCCTTAATGATTTTAAGAATATAATAATTAGGTTTCCATCTTTCTCTCACCGTACCTTCTTTCCACACCGAACCCTTAAAAAGTCCTTAAAAAGTAGGTCCGAATTGATATTATAATAATAAAATAAAGGAGGAGGAGGGTCTTTCTTTAATTGTCTTTTGTTTTTATCCGATCTGTCAGTGTGACAACCAAATCCTGCCATATATAGCACCAATAATTAAAACATGTCCTGGCCAACCGAACATTAATCAGCAATATTGGTGGTATGAGTGCCCCAAATTAATTAAATACCACTTGTTTTCTGCTTGGACATTACCACAAATCAACATCAAATCCTGAAAGCGAGACATAAAAACCATGGAAAAGAGGAAAAGCGTGCTAGCTTCGACACTCGCAAAAGTATCACATGAATCCAATCTTAATCTTGGCACTCAATGCCACCAAGATTAAACAACTCCATGCATGATAATTGTTTCTAGATAATGATAATTGGATGTCATGATGATTGTCGATTTTGATGATTAATTGTCAAATTAATAAAATAATGATAATCTTAGGATCAGTAAAATATCACTACCATGTATAGGGAATGTTACAATCAATGTATATCATGTACTGCAGAAATAAGTAAAATAATGCATCAATTATGAAACACATGTCTCATGTGATTAAGACCCAAAGTCTTAACATTAATCAAGTACAATAATTAACAAAAACATTACACACATCAACTCAAGTCAGAATCCAAGTTGTTCATCAACTACTACTTAATTTATTCGTAGGCCTAATGGAGTTGAGACCACAAATCCTTTTAAAGAACAAAATACACTCGCAGCCATGTGGTGTGATGCAGTTCTATTAATACCATCAAGACTTATAATTTTGCTAATCATTAAGGCTGTTCATCTGAGTTCCAACTTAGATACACCTGAGTCTCAAATCTAAGTCCGAACCCAGCCCGGATTAAGCAGGATCAGACCCGATCTGAAACTTTTTTTTTTTAATATTTTACTAATGTCAGATTGTAGCCACTCTGATTATGTAATTATGACTATAAATTGGTCACATTTTATCATAGTAATGATGTAATTCTACAAAAATTACAAGCACCCACTTGATTAACAAGCAAAATGATAAAATAAATCTGAAAAAAACACGTCCATAATATAATTAGCCAAAAGTAATGTTTAAAATATGATTGAATCCAGTGAAGAGGACAATGAGCAACAACATATGACAATCTATTACACTGTAAAACAAGAATAAAAAAAGAGACATTATAAACATTATATATATATATATAATAGCAAAAGTTCAGTAATCACACCTCTTGTGACATTTTTTTTAATTAATTTTTAGTTAAAAATGATTAACAAAAAAAATTTAGATGAAAATGACCTGATACCAAACTGATTTGATTGAGTTGGGATTTAATGATCATTTTTCTTTAATAATTTAAAAACAACTTCAAAATCAATACAAATCACATACAATAAAAGATTCTGATTGCCTTAAATATGTCCGTCATCCTTATTGATATCTTCTGAAAGGTTTGTATTCTTAACCACACATAGTATTTAATTAATCAATAGTCTCTTAAGGATTCGCGATCCGTTCTTGATAATAAAGATTTGACGGAGACGTGATTTTGTGATAATTTATGAGAGATTTGGATAAGAAAAGTTTATTAATTCGTCTCATTTTATTTTATAATTATAATTTTTTTAAAATTTAAAATAAAAATAATATTAAAAATTATAATTTAAAAGAATAAAAAAGAAAAAAAATAAAAAAATAATATTTATAGAATGAATAATACTTCTTTAAACTTAAAAAAATATTATTTATAATTATGCAAAATTTTAAAAATATATAATCAAATATAAATTAATTTAAAAAAGTATTATGTAAATATAATGATAAATATAAAGATGCATCAGCCATTTTCAATACTTTTAAGATCCCAATGGGGTTAACGGACATAGAGTAAGCCACGATTCGCCGCTATATTTCTGCCACGTGTACATTCAGCCGAATGCGAATGGCTGCCACGCTCACAACTTTGTCAAAAAGATATGTATTATGATTCGTTCTCATTGGTTGGTGTGTACATGGAAACAAAAAATATTTCATACGTATCTACAGCTGATTGGGACGTTACAATTGTTTTTAATTTGGACTCTTTCTCGGTGTCTAATGATTTGGTTAATTAAGGTTCAGCTAGGAGTTAATTTCATTTCATTGCATTTAATTTTTTTTAAATTTTTATATAAAATATAATAAATAATTTAATTTTTTTAAATTATATAATAAAAATAATATTATATAAATATTTTATTTAATTTTTAATTTTCATATTAATTAATATCATTTTAACTCACCATACAAATTTAACTTAAATTACTTGGCTCATACGGCTCACTAGCCGGCTTACAAATCAAATTTAGATATAATTTAGATAGTGAAATAAGATGAGTTGATTTTAGATAAAAGTTAAAAATTAAATAAAATATTATTAAAATATTAATTTTTAATATTATTATTATTATTTTGAGATTTAAAAATATTAAATTATTTATTATATTTTGTGTAAAAATTTAAAAAAATGTAATAATGAAATGAAATCATTTATGCATCTAAACTAAGCCTTATTGTCATGATCGAGTCATACTTTATATTAAGAGCATTGTCAATGGTCTGTTCATTATCAAGTTTAAAATTTGGTTAAAAATTGAGATTTTGATTAAAATCAAAGTCTTTGAAGATATTAATCTATATTAGACTATTCATCTCAAAATCAAAATAATAATAAAATATTATGTACTTTAATAATATTTTTTTTTTATATTTTACAAATACACTCCATATATAAATTAATAATTTAACTTTTACTTAAAATTATTGTTTCACTATTTTTTATATCAACCTAATTATCCAACATAATATAGTCTTGTTTACAAAAAAATATTTCTTGAAAAATCTGGACATAATATAACCTTGTTTATGAAAGTTTTAAAAAGAATTTAATAAAATCTTGTTGATTACTTGTGAATAAAATATAGGTTTGATGGATAAATAGTGACTTCATAACTTTAGAAATTTTTTTAGAATTACTGTAGCTCAAAGTTTAAATTAAAAGTTTTTAGCTAATCCAAGGAGATTATTTATATAAAATTTAGTTATATTTTAGATTTTACTGACATTTGACTAGTCCAATACCACTAGTCTACTATGTGAGGGTTGTGTGATGTGTGGAGATTGTGTGAATAGTAGAAGGTTGTGTAGATTTTTTTCCTCTAATATAACACATTTAAGGCAGGGAATTTAATGATGCACGACTATTAGGTTTTTTCTATTTTTATCAGTGTGGTTTTAACGATATAATTACCATTCTTTTATAATTATTTTATATTTAATTTAAAAGCAATCATTATGATCATTTTTAAAAAAATAATAATAATTTCACTTTTATCTAACTATATTTTATTTTGAGAAAATAATTATAGACTACTTATAAATTTATCATTTCTCGCTCTAATATTAAAAATTAGCAATTTTAATGATCAGATTATAAGATATTTTTACCAAAAAAATGTCGGGGATTGTCTTCATATCAAAACACCAACTCAGAAAATAAGAAAGTTTTTTTCTTATGAGTAATTTAACATTAAGTTTATGTGAATAATCTATTGTTGGAAATTTAGACCTCCTAAATTCACCCTTTATGATCTATTATTTGCAGAAATATCAAGAAAAATAGATAAATAATAACAACATAAGATTTTAAGTAGAAAACTCTTAAAATAAGAGAAAAACTACCAGATCCAGAGAAGAAAATCTATTACATGAAAAATTGTTACAATTACACAATTTCTTTCCTCACTCTTTCCTCACCACAAAGTTTTTCCCACTAGCAAAACTTTAATTCAAATCTCTTCCCATTTTATAAAAATGGACAAAAGATAAATTTAACTAGAGTAAAAAATTACTAGTTAAGCATTTAACTGATGCACTTTACTAAGGAGGCTAAAATCTCTTTTTATAGATCTTGGGCTTTTGCTCATCCTTCATTCCCAACCAATCTAATATTAAGGCAAATAAGTAAAAACCCCAATAATCTCCACATTGCGATTTTGGTTGGTCTCACAGCCATGCTCCGCCTCAATGAAAATTTTCATAACTTTCGCTATCATGCTCCATCATAAAAGTATACACACTCAGAATAAACCAATTCCGAGCATTTCACTTTAGCTCATGTCGAAAACAACCTTATTAAAAATTATGGGGTAACTTCCACATTTGGCTTTCCTAGAAGTTCATCAGCCATCGACATGAATTTCTACTACATACCCTATATCAATGTTAAACTAATGTATGTGTGCAAACTTGTGAACCCGCTAATATTAACACATAATTTATCATGGCAATTTTGGGAATTAGTAACATGCTATAAGGATATACATGTCCATTTTTCTATGGAGAGTGACACAACGTTAGCATCAATACTAGTATCTCCATTTATTGACTTTGAGCCACTTCCTGAATCTGCTCCTTATATTAGCCGTTTTAGTAGTTGCTAGTATTACTGCTGACTTCAGGAATTGATCTGCCTTTCAACACTTTATGTAATCTAATTTCTCAATCTCATTCATGACATCGCCTTAATAAATTTTTACCCTAGAAATAAATAGTACCACATTTGGGCTTATTTGGTTTTGCCATTCTTTCTAATTGCAATTAGAAAGTTGTTTGAATTGCCTATTTTCCTTGTGAAGCTGTAAAACTGCTAGACAATCTCAAATCTAAATGTTTCATAGCTGAAAATCATCATTATATATACATCCTTGAGAGAGAGGTTAGGGTTATAGGCGTCGGGGTTGGGGCAGGGAGGGAGAGAGAGAGGGGAAGAGATGGAAAAATAAAATGAAATTATGTGCACGTGGGTTTAAATTTTAGTTTGGTACATGTCCTACGTGATGAATTTATATTGGCTAGTGTTAAAATTAGATTCACACCAGACTGGTTGAGAGTTTTTCCCATCACAGATATCATTGTACTTTCTCATTATGGGATCTATGATGAAAATAAAAGTGCCGTCCAAACAAAAATGGCAGCTCAAGCTGATGAAGCCAAATGGATCTTCATTAAGGATAATGCTAGGGTGCCTACTAAGGCGTGGTTTGAATTCATAGATGGGTTTTATCTCATCTCCTTTCTCTACATACGGAGAACTAATTTCTTACACGAATGCACATTTGAAGTGAGTTTTTGTTGTTTGACATATTTTCATTAAAGACAAAATAATGGTAACATTGGGTTGTAATATTTGCTTTTTAGAGAACTGAAGCCATTTTTACATTTTGAAGTGGTAGAGTGAAACCCATCTGCCCCCGTCTACATAGTGTCATTCCCAAACGGCCAAACCAGACTCCCCACCCCTGTGCCTCACAGTTTTCTGTGTGGACATTTTCAAGCCTTCAATGGAGATCTAGCTGCGAGATCTAGAGTCCGTTGTTGTGTAATCAGTGCGGAAGGTCCCATTGGCACTTTCTATTGCCAGGGACCATCATGTCGGCGATAGAAAACACTGGCAGATCCAATTGTAGTTGACATTCCTGTAGCCAGTTGTAGCCTAAGCAGAAAACGACCGATATGGAAGTTGACGGTGACTAAATTGCTTGGGCAGTAGACAGACACCTTGCCGATGATAGAAAATGCCGATCCTCTTGGTGTTGGCTGGTGGTGGCCTTGCCTGCCCACGGTCGCCACGAGAAGGGCCCTTTGGGTGCACGACAATCCAAACCCGCCGCATGCCCTTCCCCTCCCCTAACAGATGCAAAACCAGCTATTCATGGCCACTGTGGCTCGGGGCCACAGCGAGCACAACCTCCGTGGGTTAGGTGACCATTCTCGCTACGGCAGAAGGCACTGACAGTCACTAGGCTCATGGTTGGAGGCTCACAGTATTATGTGCACTTCTGATTCAAGCATGCATGTAATGGGTGGTGCATGTGATATGTACACAGTGCAAAAGTTAATTTATAAAACAAAATTATAATTGGTGAGACCCATATGTATCAAATATCTAAAAAGTTAAAATCAACTCATTTTACTTTCTAATTCAAATGTAAAAAATTTTTAAAAAACATCTTATCTCATTTTTTTAATCCAAACGGAGTCTAAATGTACCCACCAAATGTGAATACCAATACAAATGTGATTTTTTATTTTTCTTTAAGCATTTTTTAAACATTCTTAACTATTAAGAGAAAAATAAAAAAAATAAAAATTCATTATTGATTTCACTAACTATTAAAAATAATAAATAAATAATAAATAATAAAAATATATTAGTGAACAGCATATTATATTTTCCCACGTTAAATTTCGTTTTTTCATCACTGAAATTTTCCGGAAGTGTAGAAACTCGATAGTATAAAAACCGAAGCAGAAGTGTGAAAGACTATCCCGGTTTGGCGATATATATTTTTCTATAAATTTTATTTTCTCATACCCACTGTTTCTCGTTCAGGGTCCCTGCCTCTCCGTCGAGCTTTCCAGTAATGTCACGGTAAGGCTAACCCTCGCAACATTGTCTGTTGACCAAGAAATTCCACTGGTTCTCTCTCTCTCTCTCTCTGTTTTTTACCCTAGTCTCTATTATGGTGTAAATATCATCTCGCTTCTCTAATATCGTTTTGAACCTTACTGCATTTCAGCTTCCGTGGGTAATTTTATATAGCGGTCCTTAAACTTGTGGTTCAAGCGAGTTACTAGTCCTTTCGAAAGTTTCTTTAAGGTTTTGGTTTGCTAGAGCTCTGGTATACTCGATATTCTTTGAATATGAAGTTGGTCTCCTAAATTCGTCGAAATAAAGTGTTTCTCTTCAGTGTTGTTGGAGATTGAAAAATGAGTAGAAGGTAATACTTGTCAGATCTTCATCTTTGTTCCTTCGTTTTATTTTATGTTTTATGTTTTGTGGGCTATATATTTGTGGCACTCAAATAGTTTCTCAATCAATTTAGTTAGTGTTGTTCAGTGGTTATGCAAGTGTATGTTGTGTAAATTGCAATCTTTTCATGGACGTGATGAGATCTGGTTTGCTTGCCTTTTCTTCTTCTTATTCTTCTTTTTTATTTTTTTATTTTATTTTTATTTTTATTTTTTTAATGTTTTTGGTTTTGCGCTTGTTTTCATGTTCTTGTTCTTAATTGAGATGTAGGAAGATTTTTTTTTGATGAATAAGAGATTATATTAAGACAAGTAGTAAGGCAAAGCCAAGTATACAGGAAGTATACAAAAACTGAACCAGTTACAAGTCAGGAACTAGAAAAAGAAAAAAGGAATGTACACAGATTTTTCTTTTGATTTGTAAAAAAAATGATGTCAAAATGTACAAAGTTACCGTTTACAATGGCCTTATTGCTGAAGTTCAATCTACTTTAAGCTTGGGGTTTGCGGAGATTTATGGATAAGAGCACTAGGAGTACTTCTATCATTTATATAACAAGGAAAATGATATTATGTTATTTTAACTGAAAACATTATGTAGGGTCTACAAAATTATTTCAGATAACCTGTGTCATTGTACTGGGAGATTTGAAATGTTTTCTGCACAACAATTTGCAGAGAATATATGTTTATTATTGTCATTGATGGTTGAAATAAACTGTCAAATATGTGATAATTAGTGCGATGATAAATTGTTGCACAATTGTTGTGGAGTATCGGAACATTTCCACTGAAACATTTCCAAATTTTATCCAATGACAAATGATTATTTGTTATGTGGGGTCTGTTTTATTTTTAGTTGTTAAATTATTGAATTTTATAAGTGTTTCTATTTAAGATTAGAGTTTTAAGTTTATTTTTACCATATGACCTAGCTTATGTGTGGGCATATTTGAGAATGGCAGAGAAATGTTTTATTTCCAGCTGATCAGATATTTGATTATTGATAAAAGACATCATAATTTCATGTTTTCATTTTTAATAATTCCCTTCGAACCCAAAGTGAGAAAATGAATACTTAGCCATGACCAAGGACATCCTGCAGATTTACAACTTCTGTAGTTGGAGAACTATGAAAGCTTAAATGCTCCATATTTTGGGATCAAATCAATAACATTTTATCATTAGAAGAGAACTTGTTTCTAAGGTTATGTTTTCAGTTCTAAGGTTATAACATGGTTCATCTTTTGATTCCCAGGTGAAAACTGCCTCATGTAACCAGATATTTAGATATACATGCCAACAATTTGATCTCAGTGACTTAGAGTCTTAGCTGTAGTCGGGAGTGCATGTGCTATTTGGAGAGATGTGGTTGGACTGCATTCAGCTGAAATGAAGACTATGCAGGTTATGCTCATAATACTCTACAATTTTCTTCTTTGGCATTTAGCATGTAAATCTCTTTGTTGTTTTTGCTTTTAGGGCATGTTTGGACACTTGGAGTATCTCATAATAGTAGTGAAATAGTTTGAGTGAAGATGTTTTATTGGATTTTGGAAAAGGAGAGAGAAAAAGTTGAATAAAATATTATTAAGTTAAAAAATTGGTTGAATATAGCTTTTTAATATTATTTTTGTTTTGAAGTTTGTAAAAGTTGTATTGATTTTTGTGTTTGAATAATGATTAGGTAATGATTAGATGAAAAAGTTAAAACATTTGAAATTGAATACTGTTTGTGTTTGAGTGATGTTTGGGAATGAAATTATGAGAAGTTTTGAGAATTATGAGAAGTTTTGAGAATTTTGAGAATTCTGAGAATTCTCATGGTGTCCAAACAAGCCTTAGTTTCTTTCTTTTATCAATTTTTGAGCAGTCAATTTTCTGCACAACCATTGTATCATATCTCATACTGTCTTCCCAACTCTCATTCTCACAAACTATTCCTTGTACTGCATGACCAAATCTCATATTCACTATATATTCTATAACTTCATAGTTCAGATTATGTTGCCAAATAATGCCACTACCATTTAGCTTGTAACGATTAATGCCCGATTTTGAATCTACAGTCTGATCTCCATGATACTTTGTTATGATAAACTATGGTGGTTGATTTTGTGTCACTACAACTTCACATTGTTGTACCCTACAGTCCAGCAAAACACTGAAACACCAATGTACTCTGCAAATTCTAATGATGTCAAGGACATGCATGATCGGTGCCCCTTTTTCTATTAGATGTGGTTTATGTGCACTTATACGATAAATAGATAGAAACACCTTGGCTAAGTTGGATATTTATGGTAACTCGTTTAATTTATCCTCTATTGATTTCCTTTAATCCATATCCTTTTTATGCATACATATTAAGGTAGAGAAGATTTATTCTACCTCAATAGTAGATTTCTCAAAAATCAATACACGCAGGCTTTCAAAAATCAAATTATATTACTGTCCTTTTCTTTCAACCCTAATGGTAGTGCATTTATGTGTCTGATTTTCTGCTAGTTGTAGCACTTGTGATACTTGTCACTAAAATGAAGTGCACTTCTGTGGAGTCACAGAGCACAAAAGAAATTCAATCCTCAACCCAAGTTTCACAGGAGTCCCAAGGTGAACAACCAGACAACCATGCAACTGAGGCTCCTGTCACAGATTCAGGTTCAGTCTCTACTTCGAGCAATGATGGCAAAAAAGTTTCACGCCAAGATATTGAACTTGTAAGGCAACTTTCTCCTAATGTTTTTGTTGTTTGTTTTCCATTTTTTCTTTCTTTCTAATTTTCTTTGAAAAGGATATGAACTAATATTTTTCCTATCCTTATGTTGATAATTCTACAAAATGGCTGTTGTAGGTCCAGAATCTAATAGAGCGATGTCTGCAATTATATATGAATAGAGATGAGGTGGTTAAAACCCTCTTGACTCGCGCAAGGATAGATCCTGGATTTACAACTCTGGGTAGGAAACCTATTTGTTTGTCTTTGACATTCTGTTTGTATATTGCATTAAGAATATATGTGTTTGATGATATCACACTTCAGTGGTTAATGGAAAGGAAAATTGGAATCGAATTGTTTTGGATCACTATATCACAATTTAGAGATATTTCCATCACTTTTTATGTCTTTGTTTCTTGAGTAAGAAGTTGACCTACACTGTAATTGTAAAATTAGAGTAAAACCTTTTATTTTTTATTTTTATTTTAAGAATCTTCGGATTACCTTAACCTGACATTTTTTTATATATTATTTATTTAATTCAGTATGGCAAAAGTTGGAAGAAGAAAATGCAGACTTTTTCAGGGCATATTATATACGGCTAAAATTGAAAAGACAAATCATACTGTTCAATCATCTACTTGAGCATCAGTATCATCTCATGAAGTATCCTGTAGCTCCAAAGGTTCCTTTGGCCCCCATCCAGAATGGGATCCATCCCATACCTGGTAAGTCTTCAACCTACAATGGTATGGCTGTTTGAGAGCACACATTAACGTGCATGGATAATATGTAGCTTATTACGTAATCTGTTGTTAGTTTTTAGTTATGAATAAGGGGTTATATTAATTTTAGATTGAGGTTATCATCTGAATTTCATTAATTTTAGGGCTCTTTATGATAATAGGTGTAATAGTTGATTCTGACTAAATTTTTTTTATAAGCCATAAGGTACTAAATATGAATATTAAAAGAGCAGTGGAAGAAATTGTTTATCACTCAGTGATTCTGTTTATTTGGGAGGCCAGTCAAGTCAAGAAGTTCCCTCTAGGGGGGGCCTTATTCCTCCAAATAAGCTTATAAGGAAAGGGGCCTGAACATAAGCACACAACACATTATATAATATTGGAGATGGACATGTCTCCTTATTGGCAGGATAATTGGAATTTTCTGATGATAAATGGCTGGGTGTATTAGAAGTCCTATTTTCACAAAACCCACAAGTGGCCCACCTCTTTTGAGACCTCTACCTCCAATTCAAAAGAAAAATTCTAGACATAAGCCCACACGTCACACACCACACTTTTTTTATTTTTATTTTTATTATATTTTTTTCTTTTACCAAATATTTGGTATATGAATAATGAGTAGAAGAATTCAATTAGTTTAAGAAGAATAAACCCAAAAAAGATTAAAAAAAAAGTGTGTGTGGGCTTATGTGTAGCAAAGCTCTTCAAAAGGAGAATCAAGTTCATCTACTAAACAAAATATAAGAAGCGGCATGCCATCCTTATCTCCCTTGTGTAGCAAGACTTAATGGCTTGTGACCAAATTGGTTCTAGCATGGCATTTGCTGCAAAGTCAAAGGCTGTTGCGGATAAGGCAAAGATGGTCCTAAAGTTGAAGGAGAAAATGGCCAAGGCAGCGAGGACATTGATGAGGGCCTCTGTGGAAGAAAGATCGACTTGTTAGATGGTCAAGAAGGCTATGAAGCACTAGACTCTGATGCCGTTGACAAAGAAGGCTACAACCAAGAATGAAAAGCAGAAGAGGGAGAATGGGATAAATTATATTTTGCACTCCAAGCCACTACCTTCTTTTAATTTTAGTTTTATTTTTATTTTTTAATAATTTGCACCCTAAACTACAAAATTTCTATCCTAGGTTAAAATCTGACCATTACGATTGTGCCACATGTTAAATCTTGATTGAGGGTGCCCGGAAATTTGCACTTTAGGATGTAGTTTGATAGTTTTTATAATTTAGGGTGCAAATGGATAAAACAATGGTAGTTGTGTCATTGTGTGCGCGAAATTTAGTTCCCCCCCACCCCCAAAAAAAAAAAAAAAACTGTTTCCCTCCATGGGCGTTTTTCTGTTAGCAAAGGCACAACATATTGAAATGTCACTTCATTAGATGGTCAAAGGCTTTTAGGTTTCATTCTTGACAAGCAATGGTAGTCCTTGATTGAATTAATGCATATAGTGGCCTGTTTGTAGCAATGGAGCCATAAATATTGCTGTACTTGAAAACACAGCTTTTAGACATAGAAACTGTTCCATCTCATCTTCTTAATAAGCCTTTATTGCATGTAAATAATAGAATGATAGTGAAAAAATTTGTTATGATAGTCTCTCTGGTGGTTTGGGAGGCTGGTTTTCCTTGGAAGAATAAATTTTGGAGATGTTTGGTGCCTTGAGGAAGCCATAATTTCCTTATTACGTTTACATGTAACCTTATCCCCCTTATACCAAGCAAATGTTAACATAAGCTGTATGTTTTTGGACTGTTTCTGCATGGCCACTTATGAAAATAGTGCTAGTATCTAGTTTCTTTTATTTCTTTTATTTTTTTCCCAAACCTTCAGTGGATACAAGGGGATTTCTGTTGGGTTTTCTTTGTCTTATGGAATTTTGCTTCCTTAGCGTTCTGGGTAAAAAGACTCGGTTGCCTCTAAGTTCGGTTTGGCCCAAGAAAATTCTCATCTCAAATTCAAAATTCTCATCTCATTATTACAACTTTTTCCAAATCTCCATACAAAATATAATAAATAATTCAACTTTTTCTTTAACTTTTTCAAATCTCAAAACAATAATAATATTAAAATATAATATTTTAATATTTCATCTTAAAACTCAAAATTCTCATCTCAAAATTCTTACTTACCAAACCATACCTAAAAGTGTGGTGCTCATGATTTCTTATAGAGGCTGAATGTTCTGAGCAAGACATATTATGTGGCATTTATTTGTTATTGGTGTCATTGTTATTCAATGCTACCTGTTTGCAGTGCAGTTAACAATTTACCTATGGGATACCCCATCCTACAGCAACCTCCAATTCCAGCTGCAGGTCAACCTCATGTCGATCCGATGGGCCATGGAATATCGAGCTGTCATGTGGTTAATGGAGTCCCTGCTCCAAGCAACTTTCATCACATACAGATGAATTCTGGGAATGAGTGAGAACTTCTCGATCTTAATGTCATTTAACATTGATTACCTTTTTTAAGTAATGGAATTTAATGTAGTTGGTCCATGTTCAATTTATTAGTGTTTGTTGTCTTTGAATGTTATTGGATCAATTGTTTGAATTTTAAATGGTTTGACTGGTAAACTCTCAGTTGCATATGCATGCAATGGTGTGTTTGCATGGGTATATTCTCATTGTAAAGGATCATGTTTATGCCCGTCTGTTTGCACGTGTATGCTCATGTTTACATCTGCCTCAAAATATGAAGCCTCCTCAGATAAAGATGTCTCCAACACTATTCTCCCGGCAAGAACAACTTTTTCTATTTTGATTTTTGGCGGGTTTGATCCATTTGTTCAATGACAATTTAATCCCAGTTTTGCTTCTTTCTAGATAAGAATTTTTGGTCGATAGAAGTTATGCTAATCGCAATTATTTATGATCTTGTTGAAGTATGGTGATGGAGAGTGGTGCTGCTGATGTGGCTCCCATTATTCCGCCAAATGGCACTATGTCAGAGATGCCTGTGAGTCCTACATCAGTTGCATCCAGTGGGCATTTCCCCTTCACTGCACCAGAAATTTCTGGAATGGGGGTGGACTCTTCCGCACTTGATACCACATTTGCATCTGATGTGGCAAGTTCGGTAGGATTACAACTTGCACCAGATGGTGGGGCTGGAAATTCCAGGGATTCTCTCAGATCACTGGATCAGATCCAGTGGAATTTTAGTCTGTCGGATCTAACAGCTGATTTGTCAAATTTGGGAGGTAATTTGTATCTTATCTTTATTAACTGCTACAATACTGGTTGCACATACAAAGTAAAATAAAATCTATAGATAAATAAAATAAAAGGGAGAATTACATTTTGCACCTTCAAACTACCACTCCCTTTTAAATTTGCATCCTAAACTGTGAAAAGTTTTAATTTGCACCTCCAATACCTTTGGTTAAGATCTGACAATTAAGATGCAGGAAAATAGGTAATATGGCACAATTGTATCAATAAGATTTTTGATGGAGGATGCAAATTGAAACCTATTTGTAGTTTAGGACTCAAATTGAAAAAGTGGTGGTATTTAGAGGTGTGATGAAGTTTCTCCTAATGGAAAGCAGGAAGTATATGTATTAACTATTGAAATTCCCGAAATAACACCAAATGCATTCAATTATGTTAAGTTCCTCCTAAAAGAAAGCAGGACGTATAAATTAATATGGTGTAGGCTTTACTCTCTTCATTTTCTGAGGAGATGGTTATGTCCCCTGTACTTGGGATCTTACCTTTTCTGTTTATCAGTAAAGTTTTTGTTCGCTGATTAAAAAAATATTATGGATTTGGCGATACAAATTTTTGAATATTTGTTCTTGCTTCAAGCTCAGTAATGATAGAAGATCTTCTGCATAACATAATGGTTCTGTTGTTTTGGCAAGATACATTCAGAACTTCCTTTTTTTTTTTTTTTTGTTAAGTAAGATACATTCAGAACTTTCTTTCTTTTTGTTAAGTAAGATACATTCAGAACTTTCTTTCTTTTTGTTAAGTAAGATACATTCAGAACTTTCTTTCTTTTTGTTAAGTAAGATACATTCAGAACTTTGAAGCTGTCTTAAAGGACTGGCACCATGAAATCGATTTCATTATGTCTAAACACAGCGTAGCAGTTATGTCATAACCTGTCCTCTCTGTTTTCACGCTTTTGCTAGTACATTGATTTCACAATTCCTTCGCAGATTTAGGAGCCTTGGGAAATTATCCTGGTTCCCCCTTTTTGCCATCAGATTCAGAAATTTTGCTTGATTCGCCTGAGCAAGAGGATATAGGTAATGATGCCAATATGCATAGTTTTGGTGATTGGTATAAACATAATGCAAATTATATTTTTCAAAATATATGGGAAAAATGCATACACATCTCTAAGGTTGTGTTTAGGTAGTGAGGTGATCTCAGATATTCTATGAATAGTAGTTTGAATAGTAGTACAAAATAGTAAAAAGTAGTGAAAAATAATGATAAAATAATGGTGAAATTTAGTGGTGAAAAAAGGTGTATTGATTCACTGAAATATCCAGTGTGTACATGTGAAAAAGGAGAGTTTCTTTATCATAGTAGCAGTATCAATATGGTCTCTTTATTAATTCTGCACGAGTACCACATTTGTTTCTGGGCATCATCACATTTTGAATTTTTTAACGCTGGTGTCCAAGCGAGCCCAAGGAGAACTCTTTCGTTGATTTACATGATTAAAATTTAAACATGTTTCCTCTGTGTTGCTAGTCATATGCTAATTGCTTTACCTCATCTCAGTGGAGGAGTTCTTTGTTGATTCTGTCCCCGGACCATCATCTTCACAATCAGATGAGGAGAACCCTAGAGAAAGGTGAGGCACATCTGGTTTGCCTTAAATTTATTAGGATAGGATAACATTTAATCAATAAAATTAGAGTTTTTCTTTCAGTTATTCAGCATTTTGGCTTTTTAGTAATGAAGTTGGACAAATGAACATCTTAGTTGTTTAGTCCGCAGCAACGTGCAGGTGGGAAAGTAATCATGCCAATACAAGTTATAATGTTTCTTGTAATAACCTTTTCAGAAACTTTTTTATATAGAAGGTTGGGGACTGTAGTGTCTGTAATCTTTTATTTGGCTACATTGATGTAAACTTTGCTATTTCAAGTTACCATTTCGCATCTTGAACTTTACTTACCAACCGGGAAATGGATTGAATTCTTGTACTCAAAAACCGTATTTACTATTGTTTGGAGGTGGGGAAGGTCTGAATAAGTTAGTCCTTGGCTATTTGCCTTTTTTATTTGCTTTTGTTTCCCTTTTCTTGTGCTTTTAATTCCTCTAAAAACATAGTCAAAGAACAAGCTACACTGAAACCTTGTTTGTAAGATAAACACGGGAATTAAGTTTAATCTCTGATAAATGGACATAATTTCAGTTTGGTGCCATGTAAGCATACATTACTTCATAATCAAAACTTCAAGAGGTGAGATTGAAAAATAATGCCTGAAGGGAAAAAGTGTGAAATTGTGTACTCCAATTGAGCGCCGGCTTGAGTTCAATCCGTTTTGGTGAAGAAATGATTGAAAAAGGAAAATATATATTTTTGATAGTTAATCAAGAAGTTTTATTCATAGAAGTTGGCAAAATTCAAGTAGACATGGAGCATAGATTAGAAGCACCTAGTTAGAGTTTACAATCGACAGGAGGAAATAATGGACATTTATCCCATTACAAACAATGCCCCCCGCCCCCCCCGCCCCCATCCATAAGAACAATTATTTAAAAAAGAAACCTTTTAGTTCATCCATTTTCTCGCAATCTTTGAAGTTCCTATCATTTCTCTCCTGTCAAATACATCAATATATACATATAGAAACTATTTCCCAAATGGCTGTCACTTGTGAGTTACTTTTTCAACTCCAAATGGCTGTCACTTGTGAGTTACTTGGAAAACCTCTCCAACTTGCAAGGAAGTCTCCAACTTGCAAGGAAGTCCACCAGTCTATGAGGCATGATCCATGACAATTCAATTATCGCAAAAAAATCATTCAACGTGGTTCTGGCCACCTCACAATATAAAAGTAAATGATTTACTTATTCACTATTTTTTTTACACATACAACACTAGTAAAACACCATTACCCATCATTCCCTTAAATTAACTATGGTGAAAATTGTGTCTAGTGATGTCTATACAAAAAAAGTTGCTTTTGAAGGAGCTTTCGTCTGCCATATACGTTTTCATGGGAGCATGGTCACTCCAAGGCTTATTAGAAGTTCGTAAAATGATTTGACAGTGAATCTATGTTTCTTGGAGGGGCTGCAGTGCATCTTATCGATGGTAACCTCTGTCATGCTTACAAAATACAATGTTGCATTGAACCCTATGATAGTTTTCATCTCCCAATCTTGGGTTGTCATAATAAAATCAGCATTCCATTATGGGGAGCCACTTGAAAAGACCAAGAGATTGATTATCATTGTATTATTTTCTCGTGCGATCTCAAAAATGGCAGGGAATGTGTCTTGTAGGCTTTAGTCACCACACCATTTGTCATACCAAAATTTAACACGAGAGCCATTACCCACAACAATATGTTTATGTTTTCAGAAGATCATCCAATGTCTCCTAATGTATTTTCTACAAACCCATGCCATAGAGGCCCTCATTCGAGTATCGTCCTTCCTAAGCCTTCTCAAATTGTGAATTTATAATGGACTTCCATAGGACCTAGGGGTGCTACCTGCACCATACGGTGCTGGTAGACCCCCCACGGCATGGGGCAGATGGAGAAATCTTTTCCCGTCCCCTGCCCCCGGTGTGCGGGGGCGGGTTACCCCGTCTCGCATAACGGGGTGCGGATTGGGGGGCAATCCGTCTGCCCCCCTGCACCCCCTACTGTGCCTTGGGCCCAGAAATTGCTTCTGGGCCAAAAATGGCCCAAAACTGCTGAAATGGGTAAAAAATGGCACACAAGCTTTTATTTTTGGCCCAAAAAAGCTTGTAGGCCATTTCAGCCCATAAAATTATAAGTAAAAAGAAAAAAAATATTTAAAAACTAGATTAAAAAAAAGTGTCTTGGATGGTAATTGATTTTATGGCTAATAAAAGTTACTAGTCTAAGAGTCTAATACCTAATAAACTAATAATAATAACTAAACTATTACAAAATTGAAAGGCTAAACAATTACAAAATTACAAATATAAAAGTGTTCAAGGGATATTGTATCAACATTACAAATCATTGAATACAAAATATGAACAAATAATTCAAATTTTGAATATTCTAAAGAGAGACTCAGAGAGCTGTCAGTTGTGGCTTGTCTTTGACTGTTACACTTGGGGTGACTCTGGCTTGAGCACATATTTATGTTGCAGAGGTGCTAGACGTCGTCTCATGTGTTACTACAAGAATTAATATTAAAATTAATAATGATGAAATCGAAATGAATATAAATAAATCAAAATAATAAAATAAAAAAAATTACTAGGTGGTCCAAATCCAGACTGATCACCACCCTCATTGGTCTCCTTAAAATCTAAAATATCCGGAACATGAATATCCTTTCCTATCATCCAACTCTGTGTCCATATCAATGCCTCTACAGTTATAGGAGACAATGAACTACGGAAATGATCCAATATACGACCTCCGGTACTAAAGGCTGACTTTGAGGCAACAGTGCTAATAGGGATGACCAAAATACAGCGGGCAATTTCAGAAATGATGGGATATTTCTTTGAGGCATTTTTCCACCATCCTAATATATTGAAATTATCATCATCATGTTGGACCATATCCGTTAACAAATAGTTGTCTAACTCGGAAATCACCTTTGTAGATTGATGGACTAGTGTGAAATTCTGTGCTTGGGGAGAATGGGCTTGGCTGCTTGGGGACTGGGGAGTGGTCTGTGCGAGAGAGAGAGAGAGAGAGAGAGAGAGAGAGAGAGAGAGAGAGAGAGAGAGAGAGAGAGAGAGAGAGAGAGAGAGAGAGAGAGAGAGAGAGAGAAGCTACCGAAGGGAAGGGGGCGACGCGGGGGGGGGGGGGGGGGGGAGGGGGTTAGGCCTTAGGGTTAAAATTTAATGAAACGGCGCTATTTTGTAATGGACAAAACAGTGCAATTTCATTAAATGACTTAATGAAACCACCATTTTATAGATGAAATGGCGTTGTTTTGTCATTTAAAAAATGGTGCCGTTTCATCTATAAAATGTATTTATTATATATAAATATATAATATAATATATATTATATATATAATGGGGCGGGGTGGGGGAAAACTGGAGCGGGGTCACGGCCTCTCCGTCCCTCGCCTCCGCTGGGGGCTTTCCATACAGGCGGAGTCCCCCGTCACCCGTCCTTTCGGTGCGGATGCCCCGCCCCGCATATGCGGGGGCGGGGCGAACGGGGCGGAGCAGCGGGGTTCGGGGCCCCGCTGCCCACCCCTAATAGGGCCCCCTCTTTCATGTTGGTATCTTCACAATTATTTACCTTTCGATTAAATTTTAGCAAGGAAATCATGAAAAATGGTTTTCTACTTTCTCAAATTTCCTTTTACTTTATATAAGTATTTCATGAGCTTTTATCACTATTACTTGTGACTCGTTGAAAGAAGTAAGATCAATAGGTGAGTGTGGAATAATGATATTAGGGTTTAAATATTATTTACTCTCTATGCATTTATGTGGGCGGTAGATAACTCTCTCCATGCTTTCAATTTGGATTAGGAAAACTATTACCTATTGGGATACTAGTGAGGCCTCACTTACTCCATGTCAATACTATTGTCCTTTCTGTGCATGTTTTCTCGTTAAACCATGTTGTCTACACATGTATAATCCGGACCGGGTATCCGGGTATACTCGGCCCGGAACCCGGATTCCAAATCAGTCCGGCCCGGATATACCCGGGTTATGACCCGGGTTGGAACCCGGATTGATCCGGATTTTTACAACCCGGAAATCCGGGTTCCGGCCTCTACCCGGGGTTTTTTTTTTTCTTCTAATTAAATTGGAAGAAGGGATGCCTTGTTTTTCTCTCAACAAACTTCAGAGACTTATCGTGTTGTTTGACAAATAAAAAATGCTTGTCATTTCGATCCGGAATCCTCGGACTAAAAGAGAAACCCGAGTTAATGATTGCTTTAATAAGGAACGACACTAATCGATCGGATATGATAAACAATAACAAAAGAAAAACTATGAAACATTTTTGTATCATCCTCTCACAATTCAGATCCGAAATGCTAAATAATGCAGAACATTCTGTCTACATTTCTCGTGGTTCAGTAGAGGCTTTAAGATTGTAATCCAAAATGTTATGTACCCTATTTGGCATATCACAAACATCAAACATTATAGAAATAAAAGAAAAAATGAGTGAAAAAAGTGCAAACTTTTCGGTCGGCACCAGAAAAATGAGTTCTACAAATTACAAGAAATTCAAGAACAACAAAACTACCCCGAAAAAAGAGAGAGAACAGACCATCCCCAAAAATTACATAATTGGATTCATACCCAATTAGAATACAAGCCTAGTGGTATAAACATTTTTCTGATTATATTAATGAGGAGAAAAAAAAAACAAATAGTTATGTTGGAAAATTTTGATTCCACCAAAAGTCAGTCAATGAAAAATAGTTTACCACTTTGAAATGTGAAAATTTGCAGGCGTTTTCGTGGTTTTTCTTCCTTCCAAAGCACGGCGGCACAGAGCTAAAGCCTTAAAAGTCCAAAAAATTGTTGAATAAGTCCATCGAAGAAGGAGATGGAGAAATCAAAGGAGCTGAAAACAACCCCGAAGGACTTGCCGTGAACCCATTATGCCAAAACGGACTCAGATCGTGGAACGGAGGAAAGCTGTGCGGTTCATTTCCTGGAGAGAAGAAACCATCGGGAATTGGAGCCAAAGTAGTCGGCGCAGGAGATGATATCCCCGGATGAGCCTGACCCAGTTCTACTGCTCCCTCTCCTTCCACCATACCCATAACCGCGGCAGCGTTGCCGGCCCTGTCTCTCTCTCTATCCGACAGGCTGGTTTTCTCGATGGAGGCGATCCTCGCAGCAGGAGAGAGGTCTCCGGCGCCGGACGGAGATATAGATGAAGAAGACGGGCCGGTGAGGCGCTGGACGATGGACATGAAGTCTGAGACGGTGGCGTGGATGACGGCGATGGGATGATTTATAGGGTTTCGGGAAGATTCTTTGAGAGAGAGAGAGAGTCAGATTTGGGGGGGGGGGAACGTGATGCCGAAGGCCAGAAGGCCGAAGGGTATAACCCAGTGTTTTGCTGGGTTTGGATTTTAAAAAAACCCGGTTACCGGATGCACCCGGGTTTTAGAAACCGGGCACCGGCCTGGGTGTTTTCCGAGCCGGTGCCCGTAACCGGAACCCGGTTATCCGGGTTCCGCACTGGGCTAAAAAAAATCCGGCCCGGTTGCCCAGCCCTATGTATAATACCTATTGCACCACGTGTTTAGTACGAGAGGATGATGTATGAGGCTATGAGCCCTCATATTGTCTGGTCGAGGGAAATCCTTGTGATTTATAATGAAAACAAGTGTTTTAATTTTAGTTTCCATGCACTTAAATTCTTCCCTGTTTATTAAAAGAGTACTGCTATACTAAGACCTCAACACCACATACTGTTTATATGAAATAATTTGATTTGAAAAATAAATTTTAAAATTTAAATTTTACAAATCAAATCGTACTATTTAAGTGATATGGATTGTGTACTCTTTACACCAGTTTGAGAATATAATAACTATCGTGCACTAAAAACATTGGGAAGGTGGTGATGATTATCAATTGTTTGTAGTCAATGGGCTTTTCTTTCCCTCTAATTTGTTGGTTGCATGGATTGTATCTTGACATAAGTCTATCGTTTTAGTCCCCATTTAGATTAAAAAAGGATTTCATCTCATTTCATCATTATAACTTTTTAAAATTTTTACACAAAATATAATAAACAATTCAACTTTTTAAAATCTTAATTCAAAATTTTCAAATCTCAAAATAATAATAATATTAAAAAATAATATTCTAATAATATTTTATTCAACTTTTATCTTTCATCTAAAACTATCTTATCTCATCTTTGAGTTCAAACGAGCCCTTAGTGGATGACATTGCGTCACTTTATAGGTACTATTTCGTATTACTCATTGCATGATCTAGTTATAGTTTGGAGAATTATAAAAGAATCACAAAACCCTAGAGAGTGTGTAATTTGTGCAGGTTGGTACTGAATGAGTAAATTTTTCTTTAAAAGTTTCGATGCCAATTTAAAGAAAAACCATTACCCACACCATTTGATAAATCAAGCTCGCCGCAAGTGTAAATACTTCTCTTTTGCACATGATCCCTAACAAACAACAAAATAATACAAGCAAATGTAAATGGTCAATCAATCATAGTAAGAAGATTTTGAAACCATTTTATATAAAATTAGGTGCTAATTATCAATTGGAATCGATCATTCTCGATAAACTTGGATTTCCTAATTAATTCCAAATGAATGAATGCCCTTGCTTGCTTGCTCAGTGGCAATCCACTCAATTTTGCCTACTTGTGTGCTTTTAGTATAAATCATATATTTTTTTAACTTTTTATTTCAAATATTTTTTAAATATGTTTAAACATTTTAAAAAAATATCAATCACGTTCTTAACTATTAACTATTAAGTAACTGAAGACTGATTCTATTACGCACCAGAAGGGACTTCCAAATTCTAAGAATATGATGTATCGGTGGTCACCCCCACATAGGATTCTTTCAAGAGCTTAATATCGATGGTGCACTTTTCTTTTACTTGAATAAAGCTGGTCAGGATGGAATATTGAGAAATGGGAGAGGTGCTTATGGCAATTGGTAGAGCTGAATCTAGTGACGGAGCCACATTGGGGCAGAAATTTGAAAAAAAAAATATATATATATGTTAATTTTTTTAATTTAATAAAATAATATTAATTTATCATATATTGCCTCCCTCTAAAAATTATTTTGGCCCATCCATAAAATTTAATCTGATATAAAAATAAAATAAATAAAACATATCTCATATAAAATTTAAGACTTGATGATTTTGTTTGTTTAAAAAAAAATGCAAGTTATAATTTTAGACACTTTTTATTTCTTTAGTTTAATATATTTGTATGAATGTTTTTATATTATTTTAATGATATATTATTATTGACATATCAAATACTTTTTTAATACATAAGTTGTATTAAACGTATTTTATTTTTATTATAAATTTTCATTCAGATTATTATATATTGTAAAAAAAATTTGTATAAAAGTAGAACAAAAAAAAAAAAAAATTTTTTTTATATATATTGTTCTAGTTTTATTTGGCCCCCTGAGAGTAAATTCCTGGCTCCGCTACTGGCTGAATCTATTCATCTAGAACCAGAACAAGTATAAGCAATGGCTTTATTGAGGGGATTGCAACTTTGCATGAATATTGGATTATTGGTATCCCTAATCTGATTATTGAAAGTGATTGCTTGTTCTTGGTGGAGGAAGTCAATAACACAACTGATTCGAGTGCCGCAATCAGATTAGTGGTAGTAGATGTTAAAAGTATTATGTAAACTTTTCCTCAATGCAGAATTCAGCATAGCAACAAATCAACCAATGAGGCTGCTCATCGACTTGCTAGACATGCATGGTCCATTGAAAATATGAATATTTGGTGGAATAGTGCTCTTCTATAATTGAGAAAGTACTAATTTTTATCGATCAACACTATTATAACCTGTCTTAAAATGTTATGCCTTTATGAAATGAAGTGCTTTTCTATCAAAAAAGAAAAAAAAAAAAAAGAAAGTAAAAAATAAAATAAAATATATGAGTGGTCAAATTGAGGGGACAAACTTGAGGAACATAGTATATTTTCCGTCAATATAATGGTTTTAATAGGTTTTTATTTAATATATGACACGATTAGTACACACATAAGACCTTATGTTAACATACATGATTTTCCGATTCGCATGAATGATTACCTTTGGCACTTGGGCTGCAAATAGAAATTAGATATTTTCTTCTTCTTCTTCTTCTTCATTGTTTTTATAGCAAGTTAAATTCGATGGCACAAAAATCTGTCGCCTTAATAGAAAATAAAATGTCCATAATATTGTGTGGGACTAAGATTGACAAATTATAACACTAAAGTACATACCAAAATTTCAATATAATTATAACTTTATAATAAGTATTTACAGTAAAATACTGGAATCCTTTATTAGACTTTTTTTTTTGGGGGTAATTTGTTGGACTTTATTTTTTTAATTTACGGTTCATGTTCAATCTCTCTCTCTCTCTCTCTCTCTCTCTCTCTCTCTCTCTCTCTCTCTCTCTCTCTCTCTCTCTCTCTCTCTCTCTCTCTCTCTCTCTATATATATATATATATAAGGGAAGAAAAAAGTTATGGGGCGCTATCATCTTTTTTTAAAAAATTCGGTGCACCTTCAATATCTTGTGGTAAACATCTCTCACATTACAATCCAAAGAAATTTGATACAACATGCTTCTAGTAGTGTAAATAAGTGGTAGTGTAAATTAGTCTATTTGAACTCTTAATAGATTCTTCATCCTATATTTTAAAATGCATTATTAAAACTTATTTTTTCTATTTTATATATTGACTTTTACAATACGTCATTCATAAGCTTATTTCTTTATTTTTCATATAATTTAAATAATATTTTTTATTCATTTTAAATATTTCATTTCTACCAATAAATTTACAATATTTATATATATTTTTTATATTTGCAATTTATTTTTATATATAATGTAAAATAATTCAGCCCTGTACACATAAAACAAAAATATATAAACCAAATAAAAATTAAAAATAAAATCAAAATATGAAAAAACTGGTTTAAAAATATTTCCAAGATATATTTGAGAAGAAAATGAAAGATATTTATTTTAAATGATGAACAATAAAAAAAATTTCCTTATATGGTAAAAATTAAAGTAAAAGAAAATAAAGAGGTAAATAAAATATAAATAATAAAAAAATATTTAAAGAATAAATAGCACCCGCTACATATAGGACTTACTGTAGTTATATGTATTTTATATTTTATTTTACATAATCAAATGGAGTGTGTTTTTTTTTTTTTTTTTTTTTAAAATAATACATATTTTTTATATAATATGAAAGCTATTGAGAGTGCTCTCGATATCTTTTCCCATATACGACAACCTTTTCTGGCAATGTCAGGCTATGATCGGAGCAAATTGTGGCCTACACCTTGACTATCACGTTGTTTCGGATGATAGCTTTGATTCGGGTCAGCCACGGTTTATTACTTTCAAAGCTGTGGAATTATTATTTAAAAAAAAAAATTGTTTGTAAATATAATTATATATTAATATATACTTCAATTTAATATAATTAATTAAAAAATAAATTTTATTAAAAACATGTTCTTACTTTCGGCCCTATAATTGCTTCAGCCAAACTGTAGCACCTGAAAGATCAGAAAAAACTTCATTTTCATTGTTTCCTACTCTAATAAACCATGACAACAATTCCTTAAACTATATGTATAAAACTTCCGCAATTTGTCGACTTGTGTTTATTCTTTATTCTAATTCAGAAAATTAATTAAACCTCATAAAAATATAATTTATTCTTGTTATTCAAATTGATTATAGATTTTACAAATTGACTTGCAATTAAAAAAATAGAATAGTAATATTTGGTCATTTGAAACTTGCCGCTCAAATGATCATTTTGACGTGTTTTTAAAAAGATTTTAAAAAATAAGAATACAAAAATAAAAAAAAATAGAGAAAATCTAGAATTTCAATATTTTTTTAGATGCTCTTTTGGTTCCATGCACTATGCTTCAGTTGCCCTTGTTCCTAATCTCATCTGAGATGCCTTCTAGCACTTTGATATAAGAAATCTCTTCATCGGTCAGTGTTAACCTCTTCCATTTTTCCTTCGAAACTTCCATGGCTCCACCACTACCATGAAGTGATTGGTGACTATGGCTCATTAACTAAGTAAGGAATTTGTGTAACCGCCTAACTTCTTCTAGCTCTACCTTCTGGAAGGAGACGAGCGTTAATGTCAAGAATTGCATAATAGGAAGAAATGGAGGAAGGAATTATCTTTGATACATGATGGTGATTTAGGTGTCGATACAGTTCTCTTCGCATTCATGCATAAAATAAATAGTAAATAACCAAATATAAATAAATAAAGAGAGACATATATATTTACATAGTTTGGTATAAAAGCTTACATTTCAGGTTGTTTGAGAGTAAAATCTACTATAATTGGTGATTTTACAATATCTCGTAACCTCATATATTGCTTAATATAATGGAGAAATCTAGTTTAGGCGTAAAGAAGTCGTTCCTTGAGAGAGATCTGGTGGATGTGCTATATGTAGTGGAGTTTTGTACATAGAGCTTGTGGAGAGTGCACTCCTTATATAGAGGTCTATTTTCTTGGATTTATTGAGTCCAACTTATCTTGTGAACCTGTAACGCCCGTCCTTGTATTGGATCAATTAGAAAATGATTTTAAGAAAAGAGACGAGAATTATAGTTCGTTTTGAAACAACTTTTCATTTCATGCTAGGATACAAAAGACTCAATGTTTATAAAATAAAACGTGTTTCTTAATTTAAAGGGTTACAGTGGAAAACATTAAATTTTATAAATTAAAGTCTCTCATACAAATGTTGTGCCTAGGCTTCTGTGCTTTTCCCCTTGGGCCATATCCGTATTGATGCATCGTGCTTATCTTGTCCCTGAGAGGGCACACATAAAAATTAAAATGAGTCGAAAACTCGTAAGTATTACTTCATAAATTTAAAATATTATAACATAAGTTTTCAGTCATGCATTCATCACTCTATACATACTTATACTTAAGACATTCGTTCAATTAAAAGGTTTTGAGGCAGAGTTTTTCTTGAAAAAGGATTTTCTTTCGTTAAACATTTCCTTACGCTTCGTGCCTTCATTTCTTATGGAGTTTGAACATACATGTATTCTTTCTTAACATGCATGTATTCTTTCTTATCACTTTTATTGGTCGTAGCATACTGTTACGCTCCATGTGCGAGGGTTAGCGGTCTTTTGGACCTTGATTTCACCCGTGACCATGGGTTAGGAATCCATTCCGTCAGGGTACAGCACTGAGTGCACTACTAGTACTACTTATCCAGTATTGCAATCTGCCCATTCATTCTTTTGGTACCCATTTATATATTCATGTGGCCATTACGTATTTTCATACATTAAAGCATTCAGTCATTCTGTTCATTCAATCATTTCTTTCAGTCATTTCAGTCATTTTCATTTATTTATTTTTTTTAGTCCATTCAGCTCTAAAACATCATTTAAAAGCATAGGCTTAAATCTCGACATTTAAAAGCTGTCTTTGAAATCATGACATAAGCATAATTTAAAACATCAATTCGTGGCATCCTTAAACATCACTAGTTCATGGCATCATTTAAAAGCATAATCTTTTATAGGAACATTTTAAAACCTCAGTTCATAAGGATATTTTAATACATTTTCTTTGAGTCATTTAAAGTATCGCTTAAAGCATGAGGCATTAGCCTTGCATTTCATTTCGTGAAAATACATCCACTACGTACTATGTATAACATCCATTCACATGCATAATACTTTGGGTGCATAAAAAGGCTCTGCTAAGAAAGGCCATTACATACTTATAATTAAAAGCTTATAGTTAGCATTCTTTCGTAAATCATCTTTTGTGTCATTTTGTAAAGTATCGTAAGGGAAAAACATTTCATTTTCATATATTTAGAAAACTCTAGAAGCTTATGAACATAATATTTACTTGGACTTCATGCTATACTCATTTCATGTAGTCCATTCATGTGCATGTCAGATGGCAACTTAAATGCATATACATAACCTTAACGTCATTCTCTATCTTAGTACACAAGCAACTAAGTTAGAAATAGAATTATACTTCGCTTGGAACACTCTCCTTCTATCCCATGTCCTTACGTGCCATTTACTATGCTAAAACCTTTGAGATCCATTTACCGTCACTACCTCTGTTTTCCAGGTCTTCCTTATCGCGTTTCCTATTTTTGAGACCCACTTGGGTCACATTTTCTAAACTTAGCATTCTACTTCGAGATCTTATCCTTTAAAGTGAACCTCTATGATTCACCTTAGGTTAAGACACTAAGATTCTTGTCTTACTCTCCTATTAATCATATTCTGATGCATGACTGAGGCTGACTAAGTCACGCATCCCAATCCTAGATAACATACCCATTACTATCTTCATATATCCTATCCCATACTCAATCCTCATTCTCATCCATGCATGCCACTTGACTTTAAACCAACTCTGAGGTTTAAACAATGTGTAACCATGCTTAGAACAGATTATCCATTATATATGGTAAATCCGTCCTATACACGTGTCTCACCAGATACACATGTACCTTACCCTTCATCACCTAAGATCAACTTATAGTCTGTTGATCACTTGCTTGTATGGACAAGTGCTATACTCTGATACCAACTTATTCGTAAACCCGGTTGGTAGGACTTTCCCTAATTTCGGGCCCTTTACAAGTTCATCTCAACACTTAGCACGATAAGACTCATTCCCAATACACTCTACATCGTGTCATGTAGCTCGAGACTGGTCCCAAGCTACGCTGTGACCTGGTCACGTCATCTGATGTCTCGTTACATCATTCTTATGCTAACTTCTGATTCATCACAAGCATGCCTTCTTGTTTAACCATGTCACTTTGTGACATTCCCCCGTCATGCTTTTGCTTCACTACTCTTACACTTTTCTGCCACTTCACACATACTCTCAGCCATAAGTCAACAACAAGGTGATACCTGTCATCTCATACTATAGGCCACATCACAGCTACTTTGGCACACAGTTCCACAGTTCCCGACGCTACATCACACGCTCTACGCTCTTTAACTGTGCAACTACCATTTTCTTAACCTCATCGAGTACACTCCACGTGTACTCCCTTCACACATGCTACGACACATCACCACTACGGCATACATGCCATATGGTGCATCACTCCATCACATGGAGTACACTCCACGTGCACTCCCTTCACAACACTACGTTGCATTACAACTACGGTACACACTTCACACCCACACTTTACATCACACTACACAATTACGCCCCACACTTCACTACACAGTGAACTCCACAATACAAATAGCACAGTCCACAATTTATCAACTAACATTTATCATAAATAATAAGGGATAGAGGGTTATATCATTGATGGGATAACCCATGCATTGCTCGCTGCCCGTCATGGTTAAAGGCATCAGAAGAGTTGTACGTGGTGGCTAAAATTGTGTACGATGGCTATTTTGGGCATTTGGGAGCTGTTTAGGCGTTGGGCTAGGCTACTAGGTGCTAGGTTAAGGTTCCGGGGTGATGGTCTCGTGGTGGTGCCAAGGTAGCATACGTTGGAGACACGGTGGTTTGTGGAGGAGCTGGGGTTGTGGGTTACAAGGGGAAATTCGTGGGTTTCAAGGCTGGGGACTATGGCTGGCCATGGAGGACTTAGGAGGCGCTGTGGAGGGGCATGGTGGAGCTAGAGTGGTGGCACGGTGACTGGAGGGCGGCAGATCTAGGTCAAATGGGTGGAGAAACCCATTAGAGAGTAAGAGGGCTAGAGAAGAGAAGGCTACGGTAGAGGGAGAGAGAGGCTTTTGTCGGGCTGGGAGAAAGGGAGATGAGAGAGAGAGGGAAAGAGGAAATGAGGAAAAATGCTAGGGGCTTGGGAATTTAATCCAAGCCCTTCATCTTGGGATCTCCCAAATCGATATAACAGTGAGAATTAAAACACTTATTTAACTTAAAACACTGAGAAAAATTAAGATAGAATATTATTTTGTAAACTAAAGTTCATAAAATAATATTCTTTCATCATTAATAAAATGATGAAGTCTTATTAATTACTTTTAAGAAAATAAAACCATTTAATAAATTTAGAGTTTTCAACGTAATTTAAATCTCATAATATTTTTAAACGATTAAAATCATTTAATTAAAATGATTTTCTACAATTATAATATTTTTGGAGTTCTTAAAAAATATTATAATTGTCTTATTTAAAATTAAGTTTAGACATATAACACTGGAAATATTCCATTTAAAATAATCGTGGCTTTAAAACACTAGGCTTACTTTAGAAATTACTTAATATCTTTTAAAAGCTTGCCATTGAGGTCCGGCATGCATAGCGAGACTCATGACCATAAGAGAGAGAAAGGAGCGGGTTGTTACAGAACCCCTTTTCTTTTATGAGTTTGAATATCTTTCTTTTTAGGAGTCTGAGTCAACTTCTTCTGGCTTATCTCTTCCTTGCCTTATCTATTCCCTTCCATGTCTTTTGGCTTTATCTCTTCTTTGTCTTATCTCTTAGCTTTCTCTTTTCCATTCCTTATGTCTTGACTTTATCTTTTCTTTTAGTATTAGTGATAGGTTTTCAAAAGGCTGGACTGCGTCAATTTAGTCCCCAATAGATGCCTGAGATTCTTAAGGTCAACTTGTTTAACAAGTAGACCTTGAGAATCTTTAAGTCAACTGTGATGGAGATAACCTGTAAAAAACTATAGAAAAAGAAATTCTAGGAACTGGTCCATAGTTTGTTGTTGTTATACAATGCAATGGAGATCTCCATGAGCAGCCCTCAAGAAGATTTTTTGAAATTTATAGTAAGGGCTTTCGAGGATGGGCTTTTGTGAAGTTTTTTTGTAAGAATGTTTGCATGATAAATGAGTATATGGATGATTGTATGTGACTGTTTATCATTAGCAAAGTGTATATATTTCCATGCTTGGTGATCATTTTTTATTTTCGGTGGCATTACTGGATTTCCCCCTGCTGCAATTTTTTGTTGCTGTTTTTCTGTTTTGATGTAGATGTAAGAGGTTGGTGAGCCCATCGACTAGTTCCCAAAGGACACCCACGTGAGGCAATTGCAAAACTCAAAGGCTCGTTCTTAAAGGTACCCGCGAGCAATGATTGTAACGAGTGGAGACACTCGGCTTGTACATGACGGGTGGAAGCCTCAATCGTGTTGATGGTTCAAGTGGAGTCACTTGGCTATGAGTCTAGCGGGAGGATGCCTTGACTGCATAACTCTAGTGAGGAGAGTGTAGCAGGAGGGTATCTCGACCACTTAACTTTGGCGATGAGAGTGTAACGGAAGGATACCTCGACTATGTAATTTTGGCAATGCAAGTGTAGTGGAATGATGCCTCGACTATATAAATCTAGTGATGCGAGTGCAGCGGGAAGATGCCTCGATTGTGTAAGTCTGGCGATGCGAGTGTAGCGAGAGGCTGCCTCGACTGTGTAACTCTGGCAATGAGAGTGTGGCAGGAGGATGCCTCGACCGTGTAACTCTGGTGATGCAAGTATAGCAGAAGGATGCCTTGACTACATAACTCTGGTGATGCTAGTGTAGTGGGAGGATGTCTCGACTGCGTAACTCTTTGTAGTGGGAGATAAAACGCGACCATACTCTGGGCGGGAGCTAGAGCTTAATCATACCAACAAAAACAAATAAGTTAGGTTAAATAATCTAAATCACAAGTTTGAGGTTTGCAAACTTGGGTCATCTCACTTGAGTGTGGTGAAAGCTGGTGACACATGGGCGATGCTCATTGGCAACCATGCTTTGGAAACAATGAGGATATGGGATGCCCACGATATTGAACGGTCTATTTGATGACCACAAATTAAGATGATCGAGCAGTGCTTGAGAAAGGCTTTGCAGCCGATATTTCGTGCCATGCATGTGATCTCTGGTGAAGTATATTCTCGGGGCATACTATCACTAGGTTTCTTGTGGAATCTCGAGGAGTGTTGAGAGAGAAAATCTTCCAAAAGTCAAAATTTTTAGTTAAAATAAAATAGAAAGTAGAGAAAGATGAACCAGAGCCATTTAGCTGTTGCCCTTGATCCCCCATTGATTGAGATAGTTTAAGGTTTTCTGTTTTGGGAATTGGGACTCTTGGTTGATATGAGAACAAGGTGCACTGTTCATCAACTCTTCTGTCTTTGCATTTCTTGTTGTTGGCTTTCTGCTCGCTATGCTCCATCAGATAATAAATCTTGCATCTGAACTCTTTCTCGCCAAGGTTGGTTGCTCGCTACCTTTGCTCTCCATGGAGGTAGTGATCAGTCCGTGTACGTGTTTGTATGTGATCCCCTATATGATAAGGATAATGGTAGGTGGTGTATGAGATCCCACATTGTTTGGGAAGGAGAAGTTCTTGCTCTTTATAAGGTTCTAGTGGAGCTCTAATTGTATCATTGATTAGTCATTTTGGAGTATAGGCCATGTGATTTGGACCTTCCATTGGGATATTACAAATGATATAAGAGCCTATTCCAACCAAAAATATAGGACTTGAGCTGTGCTAGTTACAACAGAATGACCCGAAAAGGACGTTGGGAATTTGAAGGGGGTAGATTGTGATACCTCATATGATAAGAATAAGGATAGGTAGTATATGAGATCCCACATTGCTTGAGAAGGAGAAGTTATTGCTCTTTATAAGGTTCCATTGTGTCTCTAATTGTATCATTGACTAATTCTTTTGGAGTATAGGCTATGTGGTTTAGGCCTTCCATTGGTACGTTACAGTATGTGTGTTGTTGCTCACCACCTTTGCTCACCATTTGCATGGTCTCACCATCTTTTCTCGCTAGATCGGTTGCAACCTTGGATTTGTTGCTCGCCATGGGTAGTGCATTGCTGGGTGAGATTGTTGCTCGCCACAATGGTGGCAAAGAGCAGTGGGCATGAACGGTGAACTTGCTCACTGTTTCTCATCTTCGTGGAAGCACATTGGTAGCAGAAACTACCACAGGTGTTCTCTATTTCTATCCGGGGGTTGGTTGAGTTTCAAAGTGAGAGGGAACTCCCTGTGGTGGAGGGGCGTTGTCACATGTATTAGATGTGGTGAGGAGCTCCATGGTGGGTGGAGGATGTCACAAAGGTCACAAAAAGGTCTTGTAGGTTGTACTTACTGACTCCCTTGCAACGCAATGGGGACGTACACATTGGTGTGTTGTTTGCTTGCTGGCCTTCAATATGCTTTAGGCTTACCACATGTGACATAAACCATCGTTGGTTTTTCTGGTGTCCTCATCTTACATTGATATCATCGGTGTCTTAATGTGGTAAAAGCATCGATGATGGTGTTGATCTCCTACAACAAGTGTTGGTGATTGTGGTGAGGGTTTTTGAATGAGAGCAATGCCTCCCCGAGCAGGGACCTTGTTTCTGACAATAGAAATCTCCAGTACCTCAGGTGGTGACTGGCGGTGGTCCTACCGGTGGCTAGATGCCTGGTTTTTGGTGGTCTTCCTGTGCGTCATTTGCTATCCTATGCCCGATGCAAGCGGCTTCCATGATGGAGGAACTACCTTGCTGGCTATAGAAAATGCAAGCAATTTTGGTGGCAGCCAGTAGTGCGGCATGCAACTCATGGGTGCCTATGCTGTGCCTCCAATAGCTGGTTTCTTCTTTGCCCACACTATGCACAGCGTGCACAACACTCAAATTTGTTAAGTTACTAGCAGAATCTCCACCAATGTGTTATTAGTGGTTGCAGATTCTGGGTGGTGAGGGAACTGGGTGCCGTGCATCCCTAATGTGCATTGTACATGGCACATGCGAAATGCATGCTGCACATATCCTTCCTCTATTTTTTGTTTTACCATTCACTGCCATGTTAAGAGAATAAATAATAGGAAATAACAAAGTTGAGGATATCTTATATAGATTTTTGAAAACGATCTCGTAAGTTGGAGAATATCCTTCTACCAATTCCGGTGTAGAAGATATTGTCGATTCCACAAATAACGCCAATTGTTAATGCTAAAAATTGCACAATAGGTTGAAATGGAGGAAGGAATTATCTCCAGCTCATGATAGTGATTCGGTACTCTTTGCATTTATTCATAAAATAAAGAGGGCTGCTAGGGACACATAGGAATCCCACAAACAAAATCCACATACTAAAGTGGTATAATGGTATTGTGCTAAGGCATTTTTTTTTTCAGAAGCTTTTTGCAGAAAGTAGTGCCATCCATCCCATTTCATCTTCCTTTTAGTTTCCTAGCCTCGTTTCTACTTCCCCTTTCACAAGCCCTATTTCTTCATCTCCATTTTCCAGCCCGGTTTCACAAGCATCCAGTCCTTGCATCAGATGTCGGTAAGTACTCAACCTTCATGGACATGCAGTTCCTTTTTTTTTTTAATATAGCAATGACCATTCGTTTGTTCTTCCAAAATCTGACATTTGAACCTAGATTCTGAATTGTTATGGAATTTTGGAAAATAAAATTGATAGATTATTCATGTGTGAATAATGGAAGATTTGTCATGTGTACCCTCATATGTTTCACCCTTCAAATGTTATCACTATTTGAGAAAAAGTTGAACAAAAAACCATTGGAAAAGGGAAGATTGTGGTAAGAGATTCTTGAACCTCTGCTGCTGCAATTTTCAGATCAGAAACTGAAAAATTATTTTTTGGAAAAACCTTATTTGACTCTAGAATATCAAGTCAAGGTGAAACAGATTTCTTAAAAATTAAAATCTGTCATTCTTCATGCGGATGGGTCTAGGAAAGGAAATGGAGGAAGGGGAATTAAGGGAAGAGTCTAGAGAGAGAGAGAGAGAGAGAGAGAGAGAGAGAGAGAGAGAGAGAGAGAGAGAGAGAGAGAGAGAGAGAGAGAGAGAGAGAGAGAGAGAGAGAGGTTGTGGAGTCTAGACGATGACGGGAAATCGGGAAGGGAAAGGGAGGAGAGAGAGATAGGTTGTGGGCAACTGTAAAGGGAAAGGGGGAGAGAGAGAGAGGGAATGGGGGGTGGCAGCGGGAGAAATGGTCTATCAGGGATCATAAAAAAACATTAAAAATAGTAATAATAATTACCATGCCACATCAGTTTGTGGGATTTCTTTGTAGAATTTCTTTGTATCCTTATCAATTTCCTAAAATAAATGGTAAATAACTAAGTAGAAATAAATAAAGAGAGATATAGAGATTTACATGATACGAAATAAAAGCCTACATACAAGAATTGTTTAGGGGCAAAATCCATTATAATTGGTGATTTTATAATCTCTCATAGCCTCATCTATTGTTTAATATAATAGATGAATCTAGTTAAATCTAGTCTAAGCATAGAGAAGTTGTTCCTTGAGAGAGATTTGGTAAAAGCGCTATGTGTAGTGAAGTTTTGTAAGTATAGATCTTGTAGAGAATCCCCTCCTTCCATAGAGGTTTAATTATTTGGAGTGATTGAATCTAACTTGCTTTGTGAACCTCTTTCCTTTTATGAGTCTGAATCTCTTTTTTTTAGGAGTTTGAGTCAATTTTTTCAGACTTATATTTTTCTTTACTTTATATTTTGCCTGCCACGTCTCTTGGATTTATTTCTTTCCTATCATGTCTTTGGTTTTATTTCTTTCTTGTCTTATTTCTTTTCTAACTTATCTCTTGACTTTATTTCTTCATTTATTATTAATGATATATTTTCAAAAGGCCAGATTGAGTCAATCTGGCCTTTGTTAGTCCCTAACAATGGGAGAAAGAAAGATATAGCTATATCTTTATATTTGAAAATTATAATTATTTAAAAATTATACGAATATTTTCGTTAAGATATGTTTAAATGTAAATAAATCGATATATGTGTATAAATATATAAAATATATTGTAACTTTTTTTTTAAAAAATTAAAAATTATAAATTTTATCAATAATTAGTTTAATCACTCAACCAATCACTTCAAAGATTGACTAGCACTACCAGCTCGAAAAGCAATACATGTTAGGCATAAACTTTGGGCTTTTACAGTACTTACTCTTTTATCTTTGGGCTTTCACATCAGGTAGCTAGGACTTTTCATACTGAGTTAATACGTTTAGTTTCATTTAATTATTTATTTTATAATAAAAATAATTTTATAATTTAAATATATCAAATCATATTAATTTAAAATTATTTTTACGTAATTCTTTTATAAATAAAGTATTTTCCTTTTCATACTTTCATCGGAGAGAATATCGAATCTGAACTTCTATTTCCGCAGGTCCTGAATTACACGTGTCAAAATCACGAGTCGGGTTCTCCAAATTGAAGTCCTAATCGACCGCATGCAGTAATGGATTTCAGTCGAAATAGCTATTTGCGTCCCCTTCCCATACGTCGGTCGTCTTATATTCCGTGGAAGATCAATGAAATGATGGACAACTTTTTATATCCGCAGGGTGAATTCCTTGACAGGTGGAACAAACTATTTGTGCTTTCTTGTGCGATATCATGGGCATTGGACCCACTATTCTTTTACATCCCAATGTGGAAGTTGAATGATCAAGAGACATGCTTAGATTCGGACAGAACACTGGCGCTTGTTGTTTCTGTTCTTCGTTCAGTCACAGATGCTTTTTATGCAATTCATATATACTTCCAATTTCGAACTGTGATCGTCCAACCTTCTTCCCGAGTGTTTGGAACGGTTGATTTGACTGTAAGAATAGCAAAAAGATACTTGTCCACATATTTCACTGTCGACATTCTAGCAATCCTTCCATTACCACAGGTATGCATCGTGATATTCAATCATTATAAAGTTTTTGTAGATTTGAATCCTTAATTGAATTCTAACGTCTAGAGTGGAGTGATATAGATAGGTAGATATATGATGCAGATGGTACAACACGTATAGCTACAAGTGTAATTTTTGATCAGTATTAAATGTTCAATAAATATTTTTGATTCATTTCGTACTTTTATCTTTCTCCCACTCTTTAAGTCTTTAAGAGTTCCTAGGATTGGAATTGAATCCAATTTCTATAATCTTGTTTATCACTCGAACCCTATGGTCTTTATGCATTCAGCAAACTATTTTGCTCAGACATATTCATATGTTTTAACCTCCATTTTTGTTGCTGCTACACCACACGAGGAAAGAATTGCATCTCTAAAGGGAGAGCAGTAACATAATGAGTACTAAAATGAAAGAATTATATCTCTGGATACGTTAATTATAGGATATTGGATTATGCACACATTGACGAACTATTTGGTTGTTAGTAATAGCAGAATTGATTTTATTAGTTCATTTTTTGCTAGCTCTGCAGAATGATATTCACTCAAATAATGCAGATATCAAATTATCAAAATGCATAAACTTCTTGGTGACTATATATAACTCAAGCTGGATTTTTGTGAATTGATAGGTCATGTAAAAGAAGGAACTATATATGATGCTGCTAATTTCAAATCTGAATTCTGAAGTGTTCTGCCGACTATTTTTAGGTGGTAGTTTTCGTTCTCTCTCCTTCATTAGAAAATGCAACTCCATGGGTAATGATAGAAGTGTTGAAGCTCGTAATCTTCTGCCAATCTATGCCGAGGCTTTTGCGGATCTATCCACTATATGTAGAAGTAACTAGAAGCTCTGGCAGACTGGCTACGACAGCATTGGGTGGAGCTGCCTATTACTTTTTGCTCTGCATGCTATCCAGTCATGTAAATTATAGAACTTTTCTTCTTTGCCGTTGTTTTTCCAATTTCTTCATCCTAGCTATTCCAAGATTGTTTGCTAACAAATATACGTGATATATACACTAGGTGGTTGGAGCGTTTTGGTACATTTTTGGCATTGCACGACAGGGTGCGTGCTGGCAGATAATGTGTAGGAAAATTGGCTCATGTGGATATATAGATTATCCCAGCTGTGGAAATAAACTTGATCAAGCTGACTTTGTTCGTCAAGTAATTCAGGCTTGCCGTATTGTCGAACCAGCTGAAACTAAAAACTCAACCGATGACTTTGACTTTGACTTTGGAATATTTACCACAGTTTTGAAGTCTGGGGTTATGGAATCAAGCGACTTTTTAGGGAAATTCTCTTATTGCTTCTGGTGGGGTTTTCGCAGTCTAAGGTTAGCAGTATCTGATTCCAAGGGAAAAGTCTAAGGTTAAATACTCTATAAATATTGTAGGGCCGGCATCATGTTTAAATCTCTCTCACTTGAGGAGATCATATAGATCTCGTTCTAAGCATAAGCTTGTCAACATATAGCATGACATTTTTAACTTGTATCTTATCTTTTCTCTCAGTTCTATTGGTCAAAATCTGGAAACAAGCAGCACCTACCTTTTCGAGATAATCTTTGTTTTTCTCATAGCCACCTATGGGATGATCTTATTCTTCTTACTTATTGACAATCTGCAGGTAAGATTTTGGTCCTCGTGGAATCTCTTGGAAATCTATTGTTGTAGCAATTATGAGATCATTTCCATACACGTCTAGTTTTGTCGATCCATGTGCATATGCACCTTATCTAAACCTTCGAACCGATGGTTTCATACAAAACCAGATTTTCAGTAAAGTATCATTATAAAGCCTAATTATTTGTTTACTTCAGCCGTCTTGAAATAACTTTGAAGTGTGTTTATTCTCAATAATTATGTTGTTCTATTTTAAACTCCTAACTGCTAGATTACTAGATGAAACACGATATGGATTTGTTCCTTCTAATTTTATCCACCCAAGTTTAACTAAAAACCTCTTTTCAGAACACTCTATAGTTATATAATGGATTAAGGTGATATCATGTTTCTTGCTGTCATAGAAATATACGCAATCCACAACAATAAGGAGAGTAGAAGAAATGATGGTGAGGAAGACTGATGCAGAACAATGGATGTCCCGACGTAATCTCCCTTACTGCTTAAGGGAGCGGATTAGACAATATGAACATTACAAATGGCTAGAAACAAGAGGTGTGGAGGAAGAGAATGCCATCCATAATCTTCCTAAGCAACTCAGAAGGGAAATAAAGCGCCATCTTTGCTTCGATCTTCTTATGAAGGTAATACTTCCCTTGATTGTTTTGGTCCATCATTTTGTCCCTTTCTTTAAGCTAAGGTGTTCATGATCGAGTTAATTTTATCTTTAAGGTGCCCATGTTCGCAAAGATGGATCAACAACTGTGGAATCTGCTGTTTGATCGTCTCAAGCCAGTAGTTTACACACAAGGCAGCTACATTCTTCGTGAAGGGGATCCAGTGGACGAGATGCTCTTTATCATGCGAGGAAACCTAACCACTATCACTATCAATGGTGGAATAACTTCTTTCAACAGTACTGCTGATTTTTGCGGTGAAGAGCTTCTTACTTGGGCCCTATATGCCCAGCCCTCGACCAAATTCCCAATTTCAACAAAATTAGTGGTGACTGAAACAGTGGTTGACGCCTTCGTTCTGATGGCAGAAGACTTGAGGACTCTTGCCTCTCAGTTTCCGAAACTTCATATCAAGGAGTTGCAGCAAGCTAACAAGTAATTAGTCTTCAAGCCATGCTTACTATTTATTTATTATTATTTTTTTATCTTATTCTTTAAAATATATCATCAAATTTCACTTTTTCTATTTTACATAATAATTTTTACAATATATCATACATCAGCTTATTTATTTATTTCATATCATTTAAATAATCTTTTTTGATTCTTTTTAAATATTTCTTTTCTACCAATAAATTTACAATATCCATATATATATATATATATATTTATATTTATATTTGCATTATGTTTTTATATACAATGTAAAATAATTCAGTCCTATACACATAAAATAAAAATATATCAGCCAATTAAAAATTTAAAATAAAATCAAAATATGAAAAAATTGGTTTAAAAATATTTCTAAAATATTTTTAGAAGAAAATGAAATATATATGTTTTAAATGATGAACAATAAAAAGAATTTGCTTACATAGTAAAAATAAAAATCAAAGTAAAAGACAGAGGGAGTATATAAAATATAAATAATAAAAAAAATATTTACAGGATGTATAGTACCCGCTACGTGTAGCAGGTTACTGTAGCTAATTATATTTTACATTTCCTTTTATATAATCAGATGGAACTCTTTCTTATAGTAATTCTTCAAATAATTTACATTTTTTTGTATAATACATAAGCTTTGAGAATGCTAAACTTTTTGGATAATTATTCCATCGCTATAAAGAAAACATATGATGGTTTTTTTCGTGTTTTGTTGCACTTTCATTATCACAAGAATTATTTATAATAACTTGGAAAGATATTGAAATGTTTAGTGACAAGAGAACTATAATCTCTATTGGAACTAGCTCTGATCATCATCTTTCTCATTTGCGTAAATGGTCCTTCATATTGGAACCGTGTAAAAATGACTTCTTCTACTCCCAACAATGGAGAACATGGGTGGCGGCCGGTTTTATCCAATCAGCTTGGCGCCGTTACCGTAAGAGAAAGCACGAGAGGGCTTTGTGTGATGCAGAAAATAGATTGCAATATTCTTTGGCAAATGAAGTTGGGGCCTCTGAAAGTTTTGGTGCAACTATGCAACGACCAGAAGGCACACTCAATACCAGAGTGCGGCAACTGCTGCCGCCATCAAAGCCTGTTGAGCCAAATTTCAATGTTGAAGGTAATGAATTACTAGTATATAGGGTGTTTCAAGTGATTATTATGTAATTGTTTTTTATTCCCAGTTATGGTGATAGAAAATAAAATCTAGTAGAAAAGAAGATGTTGAAGAGAGGAGGCCAGAGAATTTAAGGATTATATTTTTGCTATTCTCAATTGTTATCGAATATAAGGCATAGATTCCTATTTATAGGAAAATTATGTTGAGATAAGATAAGGTAAAATGTGTTAGCAAAATGAGTTTTATAAAAGTAAACTCATAAAATGATATGACTTAATGTTGTATGTCAAATTGTAAAGTTATTTTTATTATAAAGTAGATGTAACGTATCACGTTTCTCTTATGCAAAATCAAATCAAAATTAAAATCAAAATCATTTGATAAATATGGAAATCAAGTTAAGATAATATCAAATCAAATTCTTAATTTGATATTATCTTTTAACCTTCATGGTTGATCATATCTAGGAAATTACAACTTTTTCCTCATAGGTTGTATGGCATCCAAAAGTATCGTGATCATGTTTTATTTTTGTGAATGTGACTGTTGTCAAACTTGGATATTGAATCTCTTGATAATGTATTATTTTATGGGAAAATAGCCTGTTTTATTTTTCTGGGAGATTGGAACTCATATTTGCGATAATTGGCTACTCAGGTGACAATACTTCACAAACATCAATAGGTCATTCTCCCAACATGGTTAATATTGTGCGCACAGAGATTCGTGCAGCACTTGCAGAGCATCGTATGAGTTTGCTAGAGGACTTGGAGAAGATCATTATGCCCATCATGACTCGACTGGCGGACATGGAGGGTCGTATGACTGCTACGGAGGAGGTCGCCAGGACTCGAGGCCTTTAGTCTACTTTGGAGTCTCCAAAAGCTGCTACATTGCCATATTTTAATGTATTTAATTTGGATTCATAGTATTGAACTTTCGATAATGTCATCGTATTTTTTGTGGTCTTTTTCATGAAAAAAAGATTTAACAAGATTCTTTCACAGTATTATAGTTTATTTATTTATTTATAAATTGTTCCCTATGCTAGCTTCTTAATTGATTTTTTTTACTCCTTATAATTCTCATTATAGTGAAATAATATTTCATTATAAATAGACTCATTTAAAATAGTTATAAACAAAAACTTATGTTCAGTTCAATATCTATCGTTATATTATATTATTTTTATGATTATGAAATCTAGGTGGCGACTTTCTTTTCTGGTCTCATTTTATATATATTTTTTCAAACTATTTGAAATTTAAAGTAATTAAATACATGATTTTTCAAAACAATCCTTCTTCACTTTCCCGTAAATAATAGGCTAGGCCTTGTTAATGTTTGATTTTTTAGAAAGAAATGCCGGAGATAATTAACATCTTTTCTCTAATAACAAATCATGAATTTGATTTGATTATTACTATGATTTGATTTATAATTATTAAATCAATTGACTTACTTTTTATAATCATTAAATCATAATAATAATCAAATCAAATTCTTAATTTGATAGTGTCTAAGAAAAAACTTGTAAATTTGATTAATGTTTATTTGGATGCTTTTTATGTGGTATTGAATGTATTATTCAAGCCATTCAAACCTAGAAAATGTATTTAGATATAAGTAATCATATTTTACACTTCCTTTATTACTGTTTTATTACTCAATTTTTAATTTTATTTTTCATTTTGCTCTTTAAATTTGGATTGAAAATCTCAAGAAATGACATTCTTGCATAATATAGAAGAAAATGAATTCAATCGACCAATTTAATCATGTAATTTAATTAAAAATAAATTCAATTGTATGTGCTTAGACAATTAAAATGGCACTCGAATGGCATGTTTCCTTTGCTCAAATGTGAAGTAGATGCTTGAATGATTTATTCGGCCTCGAACCCAATATGTATAAAATTTACCTAGCACATTGTTTAAGTGATGTAAAAAAACAAAAAAAAAATAAAAATCGACCTAATGGTTTATTGCCTGTTTGGATGCATATACATGCTTCTGATGTTATTTTTCTCCCAAAAATACTCATTGAAATAAATATAAGTTCGACTACATATAGTCATTTTTACATATTTTTTGCACACTCCATATGATTGGTCAAATCAGTTATTTTATTTTATTTTAAAAAATGATGCAGCTAATCATATTAGTGAAGTGCATAAAAAGTATGAAAAAGTGACTGGATATAGAATTTTTGTAAATATATATCCTAGTGTTATTGAAATTTGTTGTTCGCAATTGCATTGTAGGCTAAGGAGCTTGCCTTGGTGAGAATGTGTTTGTTTTCTGAGACCATTGTTGCATGCTTGTGAACATGTTTAGGAATCAAAGTTCCTAGTGGTGTGTGGGAGTCAACGTGTGCGTCAATTAGGGGATCTGCCAAGGGGTGTGTGTCAAGTGGGTAGTGTGTCCCTAAGTAGTGTATCTCGGGGTTCGAAGTTCCTAGTGGGTCGCGAGACTATGTTGTTTGCAACTGGAGTTGCACACTTGGAGCATATCCTCAGATTCAGAGATCTTATTGCACCATGTGTTAATGCCTAAAAAGGGCATAGAAATCCAGAAGGGGAGAATGATCCATTCCTGACCTCGCTGAGGTTGTCTTGGGCTTGAATCGGTGTTGTGTGAAGCCCCCAGCAGTGGTCTGGTGCAGCTGTGTGGTGTTCGTGTGTGCATCAGTGACGGTAAATAGTATATAAATGTAGGAAAATAAATAGAGGGAGACACGCAAATTTACGTAGTTAAGCATTGGGCCTACATCCACTAGAATTCGAGGAGGGGAGAAACCACTATAATAAGTTGTTGTACAGTTTCTCATCCTTACTGTACAATAGATCCTGAAGGTCTGTCTTCTAATGGAGATCTCATCGGTGGAACCTTAGTCGTGAGCCTAAAGAAGCCTTTCTGGAGAAATCTAGCCAAAAAGGTCATTGAAGTCGTATGTGCCCGTCTCCTTTATCTCACGTCCTCCTTGCTTTAGGTGACTACACCCCTCCTTTATGTTCCCCCATTCTTTTCCTCATGACACCCTAACACCATGCCTTCCCTTGTCTCTTTTCTGTCCCCTTCCACTCTCTTCTTTGATCTTCTAGTGATGGCCTTTTGATGGGTTAGGCCTAAACATTTTGGGCCTAGTGTATTTTACTTCCTTATAGTTGTCCATTATTCTTAAGGGTAATTTGCTCCAAAAAGAAGACCTTGAGAATCTTTAAAGGTAAAATATGCAAATAAACTGATCTGCATTAGTCCGTAGAGAAATAAATTCCGGGAGTTGGTCCTTGTTCATTCTTTCCCCTCGCGTTAAGCAGTAAAGATTTTTGAATGTGGGATTACGTGGGAGATTGGCTCAACTGCGTAGAGTGCGAGTGCGTATTTCAGCTATGGTGAGGTAAGTAGGAGATAAGCTTGACTGCATAGCTCGGCTTGGTGAGATAAGCGGGAGATGGACATGACTGCATAGAGTGTGAGCGCGTAACTCAGCTATGGCAAGAGATACGTTGACCGCATAGATTGCGAGCACGTAGCTTGGCTAATGCGAGGTAAGCAGGAGATAGGCTTGATTGCATAAGGTGTGATTGCGTTGCAAGGCTATGGTGGGAGATGCGCTTGACTGCATAGATTGCGAGTGTGTAGCTTGATTATGGTAAGGTAAGCGGGAGATAGGCTCTACCGCGTAGAGTGCGAGTGCATAGCTCAACTATGGCAATGTAAGTGAGAGGTAGGCACGACTGCATAGAGTGTGAGCATGTAGCTCGGCTATGGCGAGGTAAGTGGGAGATGGACTCGACTACATGGAGTGCGAGTGTGGGGCTCTTCGTGGAGAGGTGAGCAGAAGATGGACTCGACCGCATAGATTAAGAGCACTTAGCTCGGCTATGGCAGAAGATGGACTCTACCGCTTAAAGTGTGAGCGCTTAGCTCGGCTATGGCGGGAGATATACTTTACTGCTTAAAGTGCATATGTAGGTGGTCAGGCAGTCAAGTGACTTGCCCACCTATTCAGGCACTTGGGAGGTTAGGCGGTCCTTGACCTTTCTCGCCTATTGACTTGTTATAAAAATGGTGATAAGCTAGGCAGTCAAAAGATTGGACCCTTTTCTTTGTTGTGATGGAGGTCGAGTAGTCAGTAAGATTGAATTAGCCTCATCGCCATGAGGGAGGTTGAGCAGTTCATGAGACTAGACTCACCTTATGTCTTCAGAGGAGGTCGAGCAACACGTTTAGGCTAGACTCATCTCGTTGGCCTTTGTGCTTGGCTAGGGGGCCGGGTAGCTCGTTAAGGTTGGACTTGACCTAAGTCTTCAGATGAGGCCAAGCAGTGCGTTCAGGCTGAACTCGCCTCATTGGTCCTTTTGGTTGGCAAGGGGGGCCGAGCAGCGCATTAAGGTTGGACTCGACTTGAGTCTTTGGAGGAGGTCGAGTAATGCATTCAGGCTGGACTTGCCTCATTGGCCCTTGCACTTGGCAAGGGGGGCCAAGTAGTGCGTTAAGGCTAGACTCGACCTGAGTCTTTGGAGGAGGTCGAGTAGCGCGTTAAGGCTGAGCTCATTCTAAGTCTTCAAAGGGGGTCGGCGTTTGCTGGAGGAGATGCGATCTCTAAAGTAATGTCGGGTAGTCAAGAGACTGAACCTGCACTTCGCCAGGTAGGCCGAGCTGCCCTAAGGCTAGATTGACTTGTTAACCCTCAATGGGAAGGTAATTAGGAGATGTTTTTCCATATTAAAGCCAAACCAATTAGTGTAAACAATCACTGAAATTCGCAAACCTGGGCGATCTTGCTTAAGTTGGATGAAGGTTTGAGGCGTTATCCATTTGACATTCTGTTGCAGGAGATGGCATTCCAAATAGTGTTGGGTGGTCGAAGGACTAAACCCACACTTCACCGGGGGAGGGGTAGGGTGCCTTAGGTTAAGCCCACCCCTTCAATCGCTCTGAGAAGGTAATTTGTTGGACAATTGAGAATCCAGTCCACATTTCTCCATGATGAGGGCGGGGTAAGTTGTTTTGGCAGTCGAGAGGTTGGACTTGCTCCCGCCGGTTAACACCACAGGGAAGGTAAGTGTTGGGTCAGGCTAGCGCTAATCTCACTTTTCATCATGGTGAAGGTTGGGGTAAGTTGTTTGAGTAGCCAATGGGTTGGACTCGCTCTCCTTCATGAGGGAGGTCAGTCCACTGCGAGGGCTAGGCTCACCTATTTTTTAGGGAGACAAACTAGAGTATTTTAGCTGCTGTAGCCAATTTTTGCTTGACTAAACATTTCTAGCTACCATTTGTCATTTCTTCTCTTCCTTACCCTTCCATGCTTTTCGTTTATATATATTTTTTGAGCATCCTCTGAGGTGCATGCTAATCTGTGGTTCGAGTATGGCGGCTGGTATCTGGTATCGGTTACTTGCTTGCACCTGGTCGAGATTGAGGCTGTTCAAGGTGTGCATGCGACATGCAAGGTGCCCGGGGTTGCACATGTGGTAGCCAAGCAAGGGAGGTGGTTGGCCGTGGAGCATGTTGCATGGGCCATGCAACGTGACTTAGAGGTGTCTTGCTTCAGGTCATGCAACTGGCCGAGGGATAGGTTCCCGCCACTTGGTGTTCGAGCAACCTAGCTTCCATATGGCCATGGAGGAGTCGGCTAAGAGCATGGCCAATGGGATGGGTTGCTTGGCGATGAGTACATGCTCGTGGAGTATCTAGGTTAGGTCTTGCCACACGGGTGGTTGAGACGTGTCTGGTCGAGGAGGGTACATGCAGTCCGACGAGCCAAATGGCCAAGAAGTATGCTAGCTGATGAATCTCAGTCGTGGGGTGTACTGGCTGACGGGCCATGACCGTGGGGTATGGTTGAGGAGTGATAGGCCGAGGAGTGAGATGGCCTACGAGGCCAGTGGTTGTGTTGGCTGAGGAGCCGAGGAGTGCCTTAGTCGTGAGTGGGCTGGGAGTCTAGTTAAGGGGAGACCTCGCCAATGAGGCTAGTGGCTATGCATGTGGTGGTCCTCCAACGGGTGAGGGGAGACCTCTGCCGTGAGCTGGCCAATGAGTCCAGTGCACATTTCGTGCACTGAGTACGAGCCTGAGAAGCCACCACGGTCAGCCGTGGTGGTCGGGAACCATCTCTTAGGTAGCAAGGGACGCCGGTGTCCTAAGTGGTTGCTGTCAGTGTGAGGAAAAAGCTTACTAAGGTCTGCCGTGAGCTTGCTGTGCATACGGGTGACATGGCCGAAGGCCATTGTTGTCCGTCGTGCGCCACGATGTGTGTAGGGACAAAAAATCTTGACGATCGAGGTGGTGACCAACGGCCAGAGAGGGGGGCCCAAGGCGGCTTGCCATGGGCTAAGAAAGACGTTGGGTTCCCGCTACACGTAGCAGGTGCACGTGGTGGTTGACGACGCCACCGATGGAGACAGACGATGCCTAGGGGCTAGATGGTGGCCACTGGCGTTGTCCCCCAATTGTTCATGGGCGTAGTCTCTGTCCTGTGTGAAATGCTAGGTGCACACAGGGTGTGTTTTTCATGGTCCTTGTGGATGAGGGCCATTGTAGCTGTCAGCACAAACCACTGGCGGTCCAAGTGTGGACCATCGGTAGGCCATCGTGAGCCTTTGGGTGCACGGTAACGTGTACTAGAGGTGGTGTGTGCATGGCATTGTTCATGCCATGCATGACCACTACATGGTACCAGCAAAGTTTTAAATTTCACGGCCACTGAAATATATCGTACCAAAGCAGTAGCCGGTACATGGAAGCTTGTGTTTCTTATCAACTAAAATACTGGCCGTATCGGGGTGTTTCGGCCGGTATTCCAAATTTTGGTTGAAATGGCCATTTCGCTCGATACATTAGAAAAAGTGAAATGATGAAACTAATTCATTTTTGACATTTTTGTAATGTAAGTTAAAGTGCAGGGACATTTTTGAGACGTGCATTAGAGTTGGTCTATAGGGTTTTTACTTTTTACTTTTTCACTTTTTCTCGTTTCTTCCAGAGGAAGTTCTTCTTCCGTCTTCTCATTTTGGCCTTAACATCTGTAACTTTAGCCGCAACTCAAGGAACGCAGATCTAATTATCCAAGCTCGAGACCTCTCCCTCCACCAAAGACGCTCTCTTCATGCTCCTGAAGGTATGGATTTTTCTCTAATTTCTATTCCCTTCCTCTATTGGTTATTCCCTATGTCTAAGTTCTGAAAAATAGCCTGAGCAAAACGGGGGAAATCGATTGAATGGGGTTAATTTGCACAGTGAATTTTTTATACTTAAATATTTAATAACTTAATACTGTTAATTCCAACACTTTTATTAATGTTGGAAAAGGGTGCACCGTGCATATGTTAAGAGTTGATTGATTGATTCTATTGAACACTTGAACTAGAATAAACTTAGAATTCAAGGCATCAAGCCATATATAGATATTTTACTATAATTCAACCCATGAGATATTTTTATGAACAATTTATATTATTCATCAGCTTCTCTCATTTTTTATGTTTAAGATTAATTATTTTCTTTTCTAATCTTTATGGTAATCAAATGGGTTTGATTAATAACCATTATCTGCTAGCTAGCTATTCATCAGAATAAGTGTTGAATTATTAATTATTATATAGGAGTATAAAAATGCCTAGTTGTCAATCAACCGGTGCTACATCTACGACACTTGCTCCTGCAAGATCAGAAGATCTAGCATGAGCACATGCACGTGTAGTGCCAGGGGCAAGAAATAATATTATGTCTATTGTAATAAAATAATTAGAGGTGGCAGAATTACTCGGTTGAAGTATCATCTAGCTGGTTCTAGGCAATGTAGAAGCATGTAAAAAGGTCTCTGATGATGTAAAATGGCAAATGAAGGAGCAGCTTAATGAAATGAAAAGTAAAGAGAAGAAATGAAAAATAAACTTAGATATTGGAGGCCATGTAGATTTAACATTTGATGATAATATTGAGGGACACTATTAGAATTCAAAAGGTAAGAGGAAGGAAAAAGAATGTGGAACTGGAAAGTTAGTGGGGGGATCAAGTAGAATTTTAGTCCCAAGAACAACTCCTGTGTCTCAACCTTCCATTAAGAGTGCTACGTGTTTGAAGGGGATGATTGACAAAGCAAAGATGGGTGTAGCACACTGGTGGTATGATGCTAATCTACCTTTCAATGAAGCTTAATCCAAATTTTATCAACCAGCTATAGATGCCATTGTTGCCATCAGGCCATGATTCAAGGGTTTTTTCTTTATATGAGTTGAGAGGGAGTTTGTTAAAGAATTTTGTGAATGAGGTTCAGAATTATCTGTAACAAATTAAAAAGATTTAGAATGAGACTGGTTGTTCACTAATGGTAGATGGTTGGACAAACTAGAGACAACAACCAATAATCAACTTTTTAGTTTATTGCCCAAGAGGTACAATGTTCTTGAAGTCAATTGATACATCAAGCCTTAGAAAAGATTCTGAAACATTATTTAACATCTTTGTTAAAATTGTTCAAGAAGTTGAAGTTGAGAATCTTGCGCAGTTCATAACGGACAATGATGCAAGTTATACAGTAGTAGAAAAAAAGTTACAGTAGAAGTATGATTCTTTCTACTGGTCCCCTTATGCAGCTCATTGTATAGATTTGATGTTGGAGAATTTTTGTGATCCTTGGCATTTTCTTATTATTGATGAAACTAAAAAAGAAGTAAGAAAGACAAAGAAGTTCGTCTATAACCATGCTTGGGTTTTTGCTTTGATGAGAAAAGATTTTACCAAAGGTCACGATTTATGTCCAGCCACAAGATTTGCGATAAATTTTTTAAGTATATAATGCTTACTTTTGTTTAAGAACAAGCTTAAACAAATGTTTACTTGTGATAAATGGATTGCATCAAGTCATTCTAAAAGCAACATAGGAAAGGAGATAGCCGAGAGATTATTCTAGAAGATAGAGAGTTTTGGGCTCAATGTCAATTTATTGTGAAAGTTAGTGAGCATTTGGTTCAAGTTCTACGACTTGTCGACGCGGAAGAGAAGCCTGTAATATGATACTTGTATGATGCAATGGAAAGAGTCAAAGAGAACATAAAGTTGAGATGCAATAACAAAGTTACTATATTCAATCCATTCATTAGGATCATTGATGCTAGGTGGGATAAGCAGCTTCACAGTCCATTACATGCGGCGAGTTGTTTTCTTAACCCTGCAATTTACTATAACCATTGCTTTAAAAATAAAAATGAAGTTTCAAGAGGGTTTATGACTTGTGTTATGAGGATGGAACTTGATCCCAATAATCAAGACAAGATCATTGAAAAACTTGAATTGTATAGGAATGGAGAAGGTGATTTTGGACATTCTTTAGCAATCCGCCACTGTGAAAAAATTAATCCAAGTATTATCATTTATCAATATAATTTGTTAAATAGTGTGAATTTGTACTTTAATTTTGCATTATTTCATTTTTATTTGCATTTAATTAATAATTTATAATTGCACTATTGCTATAGTTGCATTGTGGACTAATTTTGGTCACGAGATTCCGAAGCTTCAAAAGTTTGCAGTTCAAGTACTAAGTCAATGTTGTAATGCAATTGGATGTGAAAGAAATTGGAGCATATTTGAGTTTATTCATTCGAAAAAGAGAAATAGATTAGAGTATAAACGTTTGAATGATTTAGTATTTGTTTGTTATAACTTGAAGCTACAAGAGAGGTAAATTTTTTCAATACTAATGTTTTTTACTGTTGAAAAATTTGAACATTTTCACTTATGTTTGACTTTTATTTTGAAAGGAACATAAAAAAGGAAGGGATGCTTTGGATTCAATCAACCTTGAAAATATTGACTTAATGGAAGAATGATTGGGTGAAGAATCTGAGCTTATTGATGGAGAAGACTTGAATTGGGCAATTATTGAGGAGCCATTAAACTCACTAAATTTGGAAGACCGTGATGATGATGGTGACGTTGATGTTGATGGTGATGTTGATGAAAATATTTTGACTAACATTTCAAATGTTGATCCTTCTTGTCTTTTTGATGAATATGAGTGATTTTATTTTAATAGCTGGATTGAGAACTTATTTAGTTTTACAAATATGTGTGCTATTGATGTTTGTCTATGTAAACATGTGAGTCGTCTAGGTAACAGTGTTGCTCATAAGCTAGCTAGAATGACTTGGAATGTGGATGATTTGGTTGTATGGGGGGAATCTGTACCAGAATCTATTGCCCATGTTATTTGGGTGGATAAGTTTTCTTGTAATCCCTGATGCAATATAGAAAAAGCCATTTATTATAAAAAAAAAAAAAAAAACTGAAGACTTGTATTGAGAAATATTATTGAGTTTATTACTTATTTTATTGTTATTTTAGAATATAGTTTATGTGTGTATATATATAATTTATCCATGTATAAACTATTCTGAAACAGTACTGGTACCAAAATATTAATTCGAAACGGTACATGAAACTTTACCGGTATCGAAATATTTTATTTTAGTGCTTTGATAGAAACGGCCATCGAAATGGTATTTGGGTACCGGTGCATAGTGCACACTTGGTTTGTGCCCACGTGTACCTTTAGTGTATCCCGCCCATTTGTACAGTGCGTGAGCATAGGGAGTTTGGGTTCCTGGTGCTATACTCTGTGTGCATAGAAAGCATCTAAGTGCAGTACACTAATTGCCTAGGTGAGAAAATACTCACCCATTTTCTACAGTGGTATTTTTACATGGAAATAAAAGTCGAAAGGTTGAGACCACTTATTTGGGAACTTTGTTCTGCTTCTTTTGAGATCATTTAGTGTGCTAGGAAATCGTCATTCTTTCGTTTCCACTGTAAGAAAAATAACTTGATTCCACAAACGGCGCCATCTGTTAATGCCTAAAAAGGTCACAAAAATCTAGAAGGGAGAAGCATCCATTCCCAGCTCCGCAGAGGTTGTCCTAAGCCTAGATAAGTATTGTGTGGAGCTCTCTGGTGTGGTTGTACGGTCTCCGTGCATACATCTATGAGGGTAAACAGTAACTAAACTTAGGGAAATAAATAGAGGGAGACATGCAGATTTACATAGTTTGGCACTGAGCCTACATCCACAGGGATTCGAGGAGGGGAGAATTCACTATAATAAGCTTATTGTTCATTTTTCCATGGTCTCTCATCCTCACTGTACAATTGATCCTGAAGGTTTGTCTTCTAGTGAAGATCTCATCACTAGAACCTCAATCGTGAGGTTGAACTGGAGAAGTTTGGCCAAAAAGGTCCATGAAGTCGTATGTGCCTGTCCCTTTATCTTCTGTCCCCCATTGCTTTAGGTCACCTCACCCCTCCTTTATGTCCCCTCATCTCTTTTCCTCCTGACACCCTAACACCTTGCCTTCCCTTGTCTCTTTAATGTTTCATTTTCCTCTCTTCTTTTCTCTTTTAGTGTTGACCATTTGATGTGCCAGGCCTTGAGAATCATTTGGGCCTCGTGTATTTTACCCCCTTACACAGTGTATGCTGCATAGGATGTGCTCCAAGATAGTACTAACGTCGGTTGATACAATAAGACATAATTAATAAGCAGGCAAACCAATAATCAACATGTATAATTTATTTAAATTTTATTTTAAGATATTTACAATTACAATATGCTTATGATTGTTATTGTTGCGATTCTATGTTGGGATTATTAAGGTTCATTTCACAAAAATGACATTTTGTTATGGTATGTAATCTTAGTTTTAAGAGATATTAACTATAATGTGGATACTAAAATTCTACATATGAGATTATGTTGATCATGTGAAATGAGTTATGTAACAACTAGCTAGAAATTTAGTGCATGAATTTTTTTAGGCTTTAGGAAAGTTGTGAAAACCCTGGAAAGGTTCTACGAATCGAGCGATTGTGTAGGTCTTAGTCCATTAACTTAGTCAATTTCTTACCTACTTTAGTGAAAAGAATGCGATTTTATTTATTTGAGGTGCTTAGGAGTATAGGATTTTAAGTTGAAATTTTTGAAACAAATTACACTTTGAGGTTAGTATGATTATTTAGGATTTTATAGTACGATGCTTATTTTTGGCATTTCAAAGTGAATAGTAACTTTTGTATTAGTACCATGTGGTACGTAGTCTGATTGTTTCAGATCACAGTGTGGAATGTCCAAATAGTCCAGAGAAATTTTATTTGGATTTTTAACAATATCTTAGCCACACTTAGTGAATAGTTTAAGAAATTTGACACCAAGAGGAACCATGAGATAAAAATGTGAAAGAAATGAAAGAAAATGAAGCTTTGTGATCTGCCACCTAAGGCAAAAATTATTCCATCCAACCATCCATTTTGTACCAAATCAAATAGTGTTTTAACTCTATAGAAACCCCAAATATTTGAAATCCAATTGAAATCTCAAATAGCTTGTGGAAACCGAAACCCTAAGTGTTCCCAATCCCTAAATGTGGCCGGTTTTAGCCTAGTATTTAATTAATTGATTAAATTACTTGCATATGTTATTAACTATTCAAATTTATGTCATTATACCCTTATCCATTCTCTTGTACTATAGTATTTTTATTAGACCAAGAAAAATTAGATTTGGATTTGTTAGAAACCGAAACCCCAGACTAAATTTTATTGAAACCCCAAATGAGGCCCAATCGGTTTAGGCGAATTAAGGCCCACCAAAAAGCCCCACCTATGCAAAGCTTCTTGAGAAAGTTTCTCCACTGCCATGAGTGTACTTTCACTGCCCAAGTCAGCCCCAAATAGTGGTTGATGGGAGGGCAATTAGCCACCTCATCACCACTCCATCACATTGCAGCTTCAAGGCAGCCAATCGTGTGTTGTAGCCCATGGTTTTGGCTGACAACATATCACCAAATAGTCACCTTCACATTTATTCTCAGCTTCTTCAGTAGTGTATGAGTCATTCATGGCTTGTCCCTTTTCTTTTTGTCACTTTTGATCCACTTTCTTGGAGACAACTCAAGGAGAGACTTTAGAAAATGTTTTTTTTTTTTGGGTCATTCTTACTTGATTTTTCAGAAGTTTTTGTATGTAGATTCTCACAAAACTCTATCCATATAATTTGTTCCTCTTTGAATCTAGTTTCCATTGACATATTGTGTGTGATTTTGAGTCAATGGTTGTTTGGTGACAAGTTTGTTAAAGCATGGAAAGGTCATACTGGGAGAAAATATGGATAGTGTGTGATTCTTTGATTTTTTTTTTTTAATGAAGTTCTTGGCAAGATCTTGGTTTGATCTTTTTTATGATTTAAAGTTAACATGAACATGCAAGTTTGATGTGGAAGTTATTTTGAAAATTTATGGTTGTGATCTTGAGAAAATGAATTTTTATGCAAGCTAAAGTCCGGTTGGAACACAAACTTGTGCAAGTACATTCTCGACCCCTCCCACATTATGGATTATGAGCCACTTCAAATTCAGAAAAATATGACCTATACCGAAGAATTAGTGCAGACTTTGGAGAGCAAAAGAATGCTATGGACTCGGACTATTCCATTGGTTAAAGTATTGTGGAATAACCATGCTATTAGAGAAGCTTCTAGGGAATTTGAGGAAGAGTTGCGAGTTAAGTCGTCACATTTGTTTGATAGCAATCTTGATAACCTATAGAAAATTTCGAGGATGAAACTTTTATAACGGGGGAGGATGTAACACCCAAGCCCCAGGCCTAGGCCCACAAAGAGCCCAGTAGTTTCGGGAGCCAAAATGGCACCACTTCTTAAGGTCTTCTTCCTTCTCTCTTTTCCTACCCACCCCGATGGTTTCCTTTTTCCCCAACAATTTGTCCCCCACTTTCTCTCCTCCTAGATCCCACCTTCCCCAAGCCTCTTCAATCTGTTTCTCCCCCTCCCCCCCCCCCAAGTCTCTCTCTCAACAAATTCTATCGTCTCCTACTCTGTGTATTCGTGCAGCCTATAAATTCCTCACTGGATTTTGGTGGAACAACGGTAAGCATCTCAGCTCCTCTCTCTAAATTTCTAGATTTCTCTCTCTCATTCTCTATTTTCAGTTAGTTCCATTGATGTTTTTATGAGTGCCATTAGGGGTGAGAAAAATTGGTGAACTGGTAAACCAGACTGGTCCGGTACCGGGTTCAGTCAAATCCAGTATCGGTTCCATTTATTTCAAAACGGGTCAAAATTGGTCCGGTTCAAGTTTTCATTTTTCTAACATCCTACCAAATCGGATCGGACCCGTTCATATATATATTATTTTTTATATTATATAAAATATTTTTATATGATTTTTTATATTATATATTATTTTTATAAATAATATATATAATTATATATAAAATAATTTAGTATTATATGATAAATTATTAACTAATATAATATTAAATTTTAAAATCCTATATAAATAACTATATATTATCACTATAGTCTATTGTAGTATTAGTAGTTATACTAATACTATCTCACTATATATATTATAATATACTATAGTATATCACTATATTATATATTATAATATATTACCATAGTCTATAATATAATTATAATATATATTATACTATACTATAATATATTATAACTATATTAATATATACTATATAATATATCGATAAAACTGGAAGTACCGATAAAACCGAAAGTACCAGTTTAGAGGTGTAACCGGTACTGTATTAGTTCTTCAAATCTCAAAATCGTATATACCAGTTCAGTCTTAAAATATATCTAAAACTGAATTGAACTGGACCAATTACACTCCTAGGTGCCATAGCAAGTCCCTAGGCCTTTCTTGCTCATCGGACTGGTTTTAGTCACCGTTCACTGCCACGTGTCTCCACACCAGTAAGCATCTCTCTCTCTCTCTCAAAATTTTGTCTATGGTAGCCTATTCCCATCGTTGCCCAAGATCCTACACCACGAGAAAACATCGTCATCTCAGCATGAGTTTTGTGCCAATTACACGATAACATAGGTGAGTTTGTCCAATTTTCGTTTGGATTTCTCTGCCCCACAGTTGTTGTTGCCATTTCATTGTTCTCACTCTTAAAAATTTTCCATATTGTTCCATCTGTTAGTGTCAGACTAGTGGATGCCGTGGCATTTCATAGTCTCTATTTTGAAGTGCTACCAAGTAAATGCCTCTCTATCATTATCCAATTTTAGCCCCCACTGCAGTGTGTTACCCACTGCAGGAAATAGTTTTGATGTTGTTTCTCGGTATCACAGGATGTCTCCAACGTAGTGTGTTACCCATTGTAGGAAATAGTTTTACGCTTTTGTTTTGTATGATAAATCTAAAATTTATGTGAAGTTATGGTGTGGTTCATCATAGTTCTATTGATGTTCATGTTGGGCTTGTGGTTTTGGGTTGTTTGAGTTGGACTTGTTGTGATTGTGGGCTATTTGTATTGGACATGTGGCTGTTGTGGCTGTTTGTGTTTCTGTTTGGGTGGTTGTTTGACATGTACGAGTCTTGGGTTTGTAGTGCTGTGGGTAGAGAAGACTTAATAGTGACTAAAGTGTTGTTGGGCACGTCAGTTCGACATGTCAAGAGTAAATGTGGCTATTTATTTGTTTGACAAGTCGAGTCTAAGTTGTGTTTGAATTGTGAACTTTTTTTTCGCATGTTGGGATGAGTATATAAATAATAGTAAATTTGTGGTAAACATTTAAGCAAATACGAGGGGGATGGACTAATTTTTTTGAGGTAGTGAATTTCTTTGGACGTTGTGAGTAATTGGTGCACGTTGAACATGTGGCTCGGGTTATGGATTTTCATTAATAAAATTTGTTTTGGGCTAGTTGGGACTCGTTAGAAAAGTTAGTGGCATGCTAGGTTGGGTTATTAACTTTTTAGTGAATGTTTTATGATTTAGTACTAATAGAGGTCAGACCCAAGGCTTAAATAATACACGGCAAGAGTCAGGTAAGTGGTGCTCCTATGATTGACTTTGTATAAAAAGAATGGACTAAAGTTAATTTTATGAAAAACAAGCATGCTTTTGTTAAGGAACATTGTAAACAAATTTTGTCATTTTGTTCTACATTACTCAATGTATCTAAATAAGAAAAGAAAAAGATATTTTGTCATTATTGGTGTATACATGAGCAAATTTTTGGCATTCTTTTTCTTAACTATACAAAAAGAGCGAATATGAAATCTGAAGTTTTGTATACGATTATGTGATTTGTATCTATTTAGTACTCTGATTCTAATATGAATTGTTACATCTAAAAAACTCTGGCATAACATTTTGATTTTGTTTTTTATTTTGTTTCCAATCTTACATATCTGATTCTAATTTGGTTATTGTTTTGACATCAACATTTCTATTTTTGAGTACACTTACTTTGGAAACAAAGTGGTTTTATGTATAATCTTTCCTTTGTGCACACTCGGGGCTCCACAAATGATAAGGAGAAGATTTACTTCTGTTTTTGCCCAGTTTGGGCACCAGGGATGGCACAACCCTATCACGGGGATTAAACATGGTTTTTATTCCGATATGATGCCTCTATTTTGATCTGATGATGTTCAGTATTGCTATGCCAAAGGACTTTTGTATATAAACACTTTTGAAATTGTTGCTTTGATATTTTAATATTACGTTTTGTTCTATATTTTGTAACCATTATGTTTTGCTCTGTATTTTGTAAATAGCTCATGTTTACACATTAGTACATGTTCGCTGTTTACTGAGTTGTTGATAACTCACCCAATTACCTCCACTATATTTTCAGACGAATTTGATGGTCCGGTTGGGAATAAAGGATAGGAAGCACATGCATGATTAATTTAGCTTAGTGGATTAAGTACTGGAGGGTACTATGATTATTGGACGGCCTTAACCACTAGATTTGTCATGTTCTGTTAATTAGGTATTGTAAGAGATTGATATTATTATTGAGACTTTGTGAAGCCGTTGACTTATTTTTTTGGATTATTTCATTGTTGACATTGTAAAGGAACACATTTATATTTGGAATTGAAATAGATGAATCTATGTTTATGGAGTCTTTGGAAATGATAATTGTATTCTTGGAGATGATTTTCTAGGTGATTGGTAGTAACTCTCTATCCCCTTGGGTACGGAGCATTACACAATCTCTCTCTCTCTCTCTCTCTCTCTCTCTCTCTCTGATCTCTCTGCGTGTCTCTCTCTCCCCCTCCATGATTAGGTTACCCCGCCATGGCACTACCATAACTTATGGTATTCCGCCACCTTCTCTATCAGTCTCCATTTCAGTAAGCTCACTCCCTCTTTCTTTGGCCATCGATTTAGAGGTGTTTCTATAGTAGCTTAATAAATTTCATTTTGAGATTTGCTCGTTGAGAATTTTGAGTACTGGGGTTTTACATTTGATAGAAAATAGAAAATATAATAGAAATTGAGATAGAGAGGAGTGAAGGAGGGAAAAGACTTTGATGATTACATTTTTATTATTCTCGAGTATAATTGAATACAATGCATAGATCCCTATTTATAGAAAAATCATTGAGATGAGACATGGTAAATATCTTCATTATGAAAACCAAATCATGATAGAATAGCTCTACAGCGACACCGACTTGGGAGCTAGTCAAGTGCATTTTTTTTTTATGTATTTTTAAAATACTATTAAATATTAAAAAAATAAAATTCACAAAATAAATAAAAAAAACACTTACTTAATTACTAAGTAAAACAAAAAATACAAAACAAAAAAAAAATATCAGGAGACAAACATTTCTCATCATGATAATATCAAATCAAAGTGATTTGATAATTATGTAAATCAAATTAAAATAATATCAAATTAAATTCTTGATTTGATAATCTCCAACAACGTTCTTTTCACCTTTTGGTTTTGGTTTTTCTATGAACTTTTAACTTTCTCAGTGCATTTGATCATGCTTAGTAGGTTTCTGGTTTGATTTTTTTTTTTTTTGGATCTTTCATAATTTTAGGCTTAATCATAATGGTCTTTAGGCTTATGGTTTTGGGGTTTTATGTTGTGAGGATTTTATGAAATATTCTAGTACTAGTTTACTGGACGTGGTTAGATGGGTTTTAGTGATCTTGGGTTTTTCAAAATATTGAAAGATTCTATGTTTTAGGAAGAAAGTGTATAGGTTCTTGAGTAAGGGTGGCGGTTGGTGTTTGTGTCATGTCAATTCATGAAAATTTGACTACATGGATTAATCTGAACATAACTTGAATAGCTAAATGGATCATACATTCAAATCCTAAAACGAGCTATTTAAATAATGGGTGACAACACGACCCATTTCAGTCTATTTTATAAAAATGAGTTGAACTAATTTGCGTTCACTCATTTAACCTGATTAACATAATTTTACATAAATGTTCAAATCTATATTTATTAGTTGCTACAATATCTCCAAAAAAATAAAAAGCAATAAGACTACCTACTAACAAAAAATATCTTTTTTTTTTTTTCATGATTTTAACCTATAATAAAACCAATATTACCGACCACACAATAACAAATATGAGTATAGGTCCAAACTTACAATCCCAATAATAAAAACATAAGCATATTAAGAAATACTAATATTAAAATCCAAAACTAATAAAATTATAATGTTGAAATAAAATTTAAATGGACTATTGTGTGTTGATTTCAGGTTAAGTGAATTGACCCGTACTTATTGACATGTTTATCAATCGTGTCTTAGCAGGTTAACCCGTTTTGATTCGAATCCATTTATCTCAAATCCAAACCTGCTAATTTGTATTATGTTCGTGTTGAGTTCATAGGTTGTATCACATATGATCACCCTTATTTTTTAGGAGAGCTTGCACACTAGGTTTGTGATTTTGGGGTTGTGTTGTGTGTATGCTTGTTCAAAATTTAAGGGGAGTAGTAACTCTCGTTTATAAGAATGGAAAAGTTGCTATAAAGATGCTGATTAACTTGATTTGATCAGTAGAATTTTATTTTGTTTTTTTCCTTTTATGACTCAGATCAATGGTGTAGTAATATGTTGCTTGGGTGTTTGTTTCTAGAAATTGGATTTTGTGCACTCTTTGGGTGCTGTGAGAACCAAGAAAAAAGGAAAGAATCTCAGCTTCATATCTGATGCTTATAGAATGTTTGGTTTTGAGAAGAAAAACTCATATTTGCAAAGATGTCTTATAGATTTATATTTAATTGATAAAAGTTTGGAGTTAATGAATCCAAGAGCCCCCAGCTTCACTTTTCAAAGGAATATAGCAGTTGCCAGTATCCTTTTAGAAACTTTTACACGTGGATTGTCTTCTTTGACTCGTGATATTTTCTTTTTGCTTGAGTTCTCATTGTTAACTGTTGGGGTGCTGAGACAACTGTACAGAAGTGCAAGAATACCCCAACACAACACAGCCCTCGTATTCGGCGACGCGGCGTAGTTGTGTATAGCAGCAATAATTGTGGCGAAGGGATTCAATTAAATTAAGGAATATGTTTTTTATGGGAGGGTTTAGGAGGGTATAGCAGCAATAATTGTGGGAAAGGGATCCCCAAAGCTTTAGATCTTTTTGTTGATGCAGCAAGAGATTACTTCTTGTGCTTTTGATTTGTAACTGGTACAGGAGAAATTTACTGCATTACATGGCTGTAAATGCCATCGTGGTAATCTTATTTAGTTTAACTTGAAGAAACCATACTGCATTGCAATATCCCATGTTAAATGGAACCTACAACCCCCATAGGAATGCAGTGGGGGTATGATCTTAGGCTTAATAATTGTGACTCGTGAAAATGCATATTACTTACTTTTTATGACAATGAAGTGTATCTAAACTTTTGTAATTTTTGAATATTAATATTCACATAAGAATAATTTTTGAATAATAATAGATATAGTTTTGGGTTATGCAAGCGTCACGTGCTCATTTTTAAAATAAATATAATCTGTCATTTAAAAATTAATTTTTTATATAAATATTATGTTTATTTACTCGACTGTAGGATTCTTCAGGACCCGACCCAATATGGGACTACCTAGCAAGAATCTAACAAGAATCTTTCAGCCTAGGAAGGTGTTAACATACTGAACGTTTGTTCTAAAGCGCTTTTCCTTGTCCTGTTTTTCATGTTCTACCTGTCTTTGTTTTGGGGGGCTCTTTGTTTAGGTATTGTAGGGTATCTTGGGATGTGGGTGTCGGTTCCTATAACTGTACGAGTCTCTAGTGCTGCAAGACGGTCTGCAAAGGAAGAAGCATTGCCACTTGTAGCGTATTTCTTTTACAACGTGTAAGAGCGCTCACATTCAGCTCTCCAAGAATTTTGCCAAATTTTACTCAAAAATTATATTTTGTTATTTTAACTACTCATCTTCCCAACACTTCCTACATTCTACTCTCTATTCTTTCTTTAATAGATTAAAATAATATATTTTTTTAATTTTTTAATTAATTTATTTTCACATTTATTTAATTATTCAATTTTTTGTTGCCTTTTTGACAATTCATCTGTAACGAAATTTTTAAAAAACCTCTAAGCTATTTATCTTTTGGAAATAGTAATTGTTTCAAAACTATGATTTCGTAACAATAATAATCTTTTGACAAAAAAAAAAGAAAAAAGAAAAAGAAACTTATTTTCCCAAATGATCAGGATCATCTCACAAGTAATATTTTTGCAAATTCTAAGGGTAACAACATCTGACATTTTTAATAATAACATTGTTTTTTTCATTTTTCTAATGGTCATAGTTTTAACCCTAACAATTTTTGTCTTTTTCTAATGGAATAAATCTTGAAATTCTCAAACATTTCCAAATGGTAATATATTGGTATATAAATAAGTGGACTTGTTCTTCTAATTACAATTTAGTTTATTTGTATTCATATAAATAGTTATTGCAGTGCGACATATGCAAATTTAGGAATGTACTGTTACAAACTTAAAATTATGGATAATGCTATTACCATATATAAAAGCTACAAATGGTGGCTATCGATTTTTTTTTTACGTATTGATTAAGGAAGTGTTTTTAAATGATATGAATTTTTTAAAAAAATATTTAAAGATATGAAAAAAAGTATTGAAAAAAAAGTAGAATAGCCAATTCAGTGGTCGCTATATGTGAATTTAATTCTTCTACGTACAATCGAGTGGTGCAAGCGGTGCAGAGTTGACTAACGCCACATAAGAAGAAAAAAAAAACTCTTGAAATAAGAAAGAAAGAAACCAAAAGAGAGGTGGGTTGCTTCTAGTTGTCAGGTGCGTCTTCGTATTCGATTATTTGGATCTTGCATGTGTGTTAGTTCTTCGTCTTCATGCTTGTCTGATCTAATTCATTGATACCCACATTGATTTGGTTTGTCGTGCTGGGACCATGGGTCGTCATTTTCATTTAACTTTTTTATCAAGCACTAGAATGGGGAGAGAAACTTGTACACAGATAGCCTCACTCCGAAAAAGACTCAACCATGGCCATAGAGTTGTGGAGGAAACAAGAGCATGGTCAGCCATTAGAGCTTCGACCAAGAGCTCTCACCCGCCGCTTTGTATCCACCTCAAGATCCCTCACGAGTCACGATAGCAACTGTGATTGTAGCACAAAGTCTTTGCTTTGAAATCTTTTTCGATAAATTACTATACAGAAAATCTCTCTTGGATTCATTGCAGTTTAATTTCTTTTCTTTTATAGTTTCGTCCATCTTCTCTTTGTTAATTTCTTTTCCAAATTTCGTCCATCATCTATTCGATTGGTTTCTCTCTTGGTTTCATTTCTTTTACACTTTCGTCTCTCTTGGTTTCGGAAAAGCTTTGGCTTTCTTTCTCTCTCGCTCTTATCTTTTTAACAGGTTGGTAGAAGTGGCCTCTATATTAGAACGCGAACATGGCAGCTTGGTGGCCTCTCCATGGGTTCGAAGAGAAGGACACTGGAGAAGGTAACTATTCGGGGTCACCCCAAAAGTTCGTGTCAAGGATCAAGGCCTGACCTCCAACATATGCAAAATTATGTAGGTCCCATGAGGGTAATTGTCTTCAAGGTAGAGTTCACTATTTCAAATGTGGCCAAGCGGAGCATTATACTTAGGAGTGCCCTACTTCTGCTCAAGGGAGTCAATTTGGCCAATGTGGAGGGAAATTTGGCGAAAGGCAATCCGTGTAGGCACGGGTTTACGCCTTCAGGCTTGGAGAAGTGGATGATGAAGCCCCAGAGACCCAAGATGCAGGAGCCATTACATATATGAACTTGCTCTCATTTTTCTTAAAAAAAAAACTTGATGCATTTGCGTGGCATGGTATCTAGATTCATATTAAGATCTTATTAGGGAGAGTTTGACTATATGAATCTTATGCTTATACTTTGTTTGACTCAGGAGCATCCCAATCATTCATATCCACTACTTTTGCTCAAATGTGTAATCTAAGTATGGAACCACTACAATAGTGCATAAGTTGCCCTTTGGACTTAGGAGAGAAAGTATTGAAAGTTGATATGGTAGTGTTCAACCTTTTGGGGTTTGACATTATTTTGGGAATGGATTTGTTGTTCCAACATTATGCGAGTATCAACTATCGAAGCAGAGTTATTAGTTTCCAACTACCCGAAGAGGGATATTTACAGTTCCTAGGGAGTAAACTAAATTCGAGCCCACTATAATATTTGTGATTTAAGCGAAGAGAGACTTGGCCAGTGGGGCAGAAGCATATTTGGTGAAAATGGTGATGAAGCTAATGGAAAAGAAGTCAGTGATGGGAGTTCTGGTTGTCGAGGAGTTTCTAGATATTTTGTGGATGGTCTCCCATTACTACCACTTGTTTGAGAAATCGAGTTCACAATTCACTTGGAACAAAGAGCAGCTCCTGTGACAAGGCTCCCTATTAGATGGCACCATTAAAACTGAAAGAATTGAAGGCTTAACTGCAAGAACTTATGGACAAAGGGTTTATTCAAGCGAGTTCATCACAATAGGAAGCGCCGATGTGATTCATTAAGAAGAAGGATACATTCAGAATGTATATAAATTATCAGGAGTTGAACAAGGTGTCTATAAAGAATAAGTACCATTTGCCTAAAATTGATGATTTGTTGAATAACGTCCATGGAGCAGCTGTATTTTCCAAGAACAACTTGAGATCATGGCATTACCAACTAAGAATAAGGGATAAGGATGTGCCCAATACTGCTTTCAGATTGAGATATAGGCACTTCGAGTTTAGAGTAATGCCTTTTGGTTTGGCTAATGCCGCAATGTTTATGGACATGATGAATAAGATATTCTGGCTCTTTCTGGATTCTTTCGTGGTAGTCTTCATCGACAACATTTTGATTTATTCATAGGATCTAGAAGACCATGCAAACCACCTATGACTAGTAGTAGGGAAACTGGGAGATCATCAATTGTATGCAAAACTTAGTAAGTATGAGTTTTGGCTTAGTAAAGTTAAGTTTCTTATGCATATAATATCCCAAAAAGGAGTTTCCATGGATCTTAGTAAAATTGAAGCATTCATAGCCTGCCCGTGTCCCACAATGCTACACGAGATCAGAAATTTTTGGTACTTTCAGGTTATGATAGGAGATTTGTGGAAGGTTTCTTTAGCCTTCTTGGTCACTTACAACTTTGATTAAGAAGAATGCTAGGTTCATTTGGACTGAAAGGTGTGAAAAGAGCTTTCAGGAACTAAAGAGAAGACTGACCACAACACCTGTGTTGGCGCTGTTAGAGCTGCACAAACCAATGATAGTTTTTAGCAACGAGTCCCAATTGGGTTTGAGGTGCATCTTGATGTAAGAAGGGTGAGTTATGGCGAGCGTATAACTCCAACTAAAGGACCAAGAAAGAAATTATCCTATGCATGATTTGGAGCTAGCTACAATGGTCTTTGCCTAAAAAATCTGGTGGCATTATTTGTATGACAAAGCTTGTGAGATTTATGCAGACCACAAGAGCCTGAAGCATCCCTTCGCTCACAAGAATCTCAACATGAGACGAAGGAGGTGGTTAGAGCTAATCAGTGAATATCCGTGTGAGATCAAGTTTCATCCAAGGAAGGCTAACTTGGTTGCCAGAGTTGAAAATCTCATATGGCAAATACAGTTGAAGCGTCAAAGTTAGATTCTCTCCTTTATGGAATGAGGAGATTGTTAGTGGAGAGTTATCAACTGGAAGAGGTCATCTCCTCTATGCAAGAAGCTAGAGTTGTGGACTTCAAAGAGTTGAAGACTCATCAGAGAAGAGACCTAAAACTGTTGGATATTCAACAAAGGGCCAAGAAATTGAGAGGGCCCATACATTAAAATCTTAGTAGAGATGGTAACTTATTGTACATGAATCGCATAGTGATTCTTGTAAATTCAAAAGTCAAGGCGAAGATACTTGCAAAAGCCCATGTTGCACTTTATTCAGAACACCAAGGAAATATGAAAATGTACCGGGATCTAAAACAAATGCTTCTGGTGGGAAAGAATGAAGAGAGATACAACCACATTCATTGAAAGGTGCCCTACCTGTCAACAAGTAAAAGCAGAGCACTAGAGTCCTACGGGGAACCGCCAGCCTCTACCAATCTCTGAATGGAAATGGGACGACATAGCAATAGACTTTGTAGTGGGTTTGTCGATAACTCCGAGTGGGAAAAGTTATGTTTTGGTGATTATTGATCATTTAACCAAGTGTGTGCATTTTCTATCAGTCACCAATACAGACACCTTGGGAAGTTGACCCATCTATACGTGAAGGAAATAGTTAGATTGTAAGGAATACCCAAGATTATCGTATCAGATTGGGATCAAAGGTTTACATCACATTTTTGGAAGAGCTTACAAGCTGCAATGGGCACAAAATTAAAGTTCAGTAGCACGTATCACTCGTAGACGGATGGCCAGTTGGAACAAACTATTTAGACTCTTGACGATATGTTGAGAGCATGCGCTCTAGAATTCAATGGTAGTTGGGAAAATCACCTACCTCTCATAGAGTTTGCCTAAAACAACAACTTCCAAGCTTCAAATCAGATGACATCCTATGAGGCTCTGTATGGGAGGAAGTGTAGATCACCTCTATATTGGGATGAAGTTGGTGAAAGCAAGCTCATTGGACTGGACATAATTAAAATCATACGAGACAAGATGACAGCAGCTCAGAGCTATAAGAAGAGTCATGTTGATACAAGGAGAATAGATTTTTCATTTGAAGATGGTGACTAGCTATATCTCAAAGTATTGCCCATGAAAGGAGTCAAATGATTTGGAAAGAAAAGATCCGTCCAGTGTCATACAGGATTGTATTACAAGAATATTTTGGAGATGTGCATGACGTCTTCCACGTCTCCTCCTTAAGGAAGAGCTTTGGACAATGGGAACCTCGGTTAATCGATCCCAGTAACATCCAACTTCAGCCTAGCCTTAAGTAAGAGGAAGCCCCAATATAGATTTTAGATCAAAAGGAACAACAATTGAGATCCAAGACTGAAGGTTTCGTGGGAAGACCCAACAACTTAATATCATACCTGAGAAAGAGAAGTAGATACAAGAGAGCAATACCCATACTTGTTTGGGCATTGGTAATTGTGCATATTGTATCAAGCAAGTGATGAGTTGTATCTTGTAAGTTGAAATATTTAAGTTCTTAATGGATGAAGCTTAGCAATTTCGAGGAGTTAAAATCTTTTTCTTAATGGGGGGAGGATGTGAGGCCCAATAAAAAGGCGCCCAATTCTTGTAAAACAAATAGGAGAAAACCCTAACTTGGAAGCCCTTAGAGGGCCTAAACCATCTGCCCAAGGCTTGGAAGCCTAGCCTCTCTACCCTATACAATGTCGATTTGCTCTAAGGAGGGAAAAAACCCTAAGGCCTGTTTGGTTACCTGAATTGGACCTCACAGTAGTTTTCCCTCATTTTACCATACAATAGTTTTTCCTATCGAAATACACAATATTTCATCTCTAAATTTTAAAAACATATACTTAAATAAACAATAATGAACAGTGCAAAACTGACAAGATTAGTATGTGAACAATACATGAACAGTGCAAAACTGACTGAACATTGCGTGAACAATACATGAACAGTGTACAATTCGGTTATCTATAAAACAGTGGGACCCACACCTTTTTCAAATCTCAGAAATTTAAACTATCTCATCTCATCTCATCTCACTATCCAAACACACATTTTTTTATAAACTACTTTATCTCATCTTAACTATGTATCCAAATGAGGCCTAAGTCTCTTCTTCTCTTTCTCTCATTCTTCTTCCTTCTTCTCCCGTGCCGCACCCTTCCCCATGGCTTTCTCTCCCTTTGCAACTTGTGCATCCTGCATGCCATCCATAGCCCCAACCAACTCTCTTCCACACGTCAGCACTGCCTCACCTCCTCTACCACCACCTGACCGCCACCCACTTTCCCTATTCACAGCCGAACACTAAGCCCTTCTATGAATGACTTTCTCATCATAGCACCTCTTTGTTTCCATTCAGATCTGTCGCCATAAACATTGTGCAAGCCACTGTCTCCTCCACTGTCCTCATCCTTTTTAGATGCTACTATAGTAAACTCCTCTACTTCTCGGGTTTTTATTTCTTTGTCTGACTTTCAAGCTTAGATTTTCTAACTTTGTCGCATGTGCAGCAACATGTACACATACACACACTATTTCTCTCTCAATCTGAGAGGGATGACCACCACTAGCGGATTGGGACTCAGCGTACTTTGATCATCCAAAATTTTCTATTCGTGTTGTAAGTGGTTCTTAGACTAAATTTGAAAACTTGTAGTTGGAAATTGTAAAACTGTGGTTTGTGTAGTCTGTTTGTGAATTGTGATTTAATTAATTATGGGAAGCGTTGGGAATGACTTTTAGCACTGGTTGTGAATTTGTAAAGTGGTCAAGGGCCCTTCGGAGCTTTGAGATTATGTAGTAGTTGGTTGTAAACCTATGTCGTGGCCGAGGACCATGAAGCGTTGGAAATGAAACATGTAGTTTTTTGTGATGTTGAAAAATGTTTTCTATTAAATAATGTGTTTGTTTTATTACATGTTTTACATTGTTGCTATGTCATTCACTAATTAATTGTTGCATGTTTGTCTACATTATATTTGGTACATGTCATTAATATTATTGTATTTGTGCTCTAGTTATGTGTAAATTGGAATGGAAAAATTGTTGGCTTTTGTGTTAAATCATTTTGTGGGTGGGTGTGTATCAGGACCTCAAGTCCAGATTAGGCATTATCTTAATAGAACTCCTCTAGTAACTTGGGAGCATATAAAACTGAGTGAAGTTCCTTTGGTTGTCAATGGGCTTAGACGATATGGTAATGCACTCGGGTCTCCATTGCCTCTCTGCTAACAGAGATTAGAGGATGCCTAGTCATGTACATGATGGGCTCGAAGCTGGACATTTCTCATTACAAAGTCACACGCACGCTTGTTACCCTTAATGTGATGAATGGAGTGTTAGTTTTGGTTTCACTTGCTGAAATTTTCCGAAATCTCACTATAATATCCTCACCTACGATTCCACTTTGCGAAACTGTAGACGTTGATGCAAAGAATGGGTAAGAATATGAAGGTCTAGCTCCGCCTAAGGAGTGAAGATTTGGGATCTTTTCCCCTTTTGTATTAAGTATTATTATTTCTTTGGATTTAATTTGGATGACTATAATATTTTATGTCTAAGGTTGGAAGACTTGTGGCTTATGGACATTAGTTTGGTGATGTAATTTTAATTTTTAGTATTGTTAGGATTTTTATGATTGTGTTATTTCTTTTACTGCTGTAAATTAACTGTACACCCTTCTATTGCATGTATGCATACACTTGCTGTCACTGTGCATTGGGGGTGTATAAATCAAGTGGTCAACATCTTGACATCACGATTTCTACCAAAACACAAGCAGGGGTCGAGGGTGCCAAACTTTTGTACCTGTTGCAACAGGGGTTTTTATAAGGTTACAATCGTCCATTTTGAATTTTTATAAAATCTTACTCATGTACATTTTTGGCATATAAAACTTCTTTCATGTTGCTGTTTCACTAAAATACCAAAATTCCAAGGAAATAGGACATCAACCCATTGTCAATCATCTTGAACTCCTTAAACATTGGTTGCTTTTATTTCTCAATCATCTTCTCACTATTTTTTGTGTATAAAAGATCATCAACATAAAGGCAAATGATTAGAAATTCACAAAGATAAGTTTTCTTCATATAGATTGCATGCTTATATGGAAACTTGGTGAAGCCATTTTTTCAACACCGTACTTATGTTTGTAGTCTTTAGCTATAAATATCGTCTTATACCGTTCAACTCCACCTTCTGCACCATGCTTGATCTTGTACACCCACTTAACACCAATAACATTTTGGTTTGGTGGAAGTGTTGTCAAATCCCATGTTTCATTCTTTTGGATGGCAAGGATCTCTTCTGTCATTGCTGATCTCCGACAATATTCTTCTACAACCTCTTAGAAAGTAAGAGTTTCATGATTAGCATATAGATAGAAAAGATGAGTATCTCCATCTTCTGTTTGCTCATAGAATTTCCTAAGACTTCTCATCTTGCCTCTGCTTTGATTTGTAGAAGATCTATCACTATTGTCTCCTATAAAAGGTGGAGAGGTTTTATGTGTTGTGGATGGTGTGGCGGGTTGAGAAGATGGTGGGGGTACTTGGTGGAACTTTAGTTGATATTTCTACTAGTTCTTCAACACATACTGCTCTTTTGCAATCTCTTTATCTTTCCAGCTCCATGCTTTTTCTTCATTAAAAATAACATATCTAATAACCACTTTTTTTTTTTTTTTTTTTTTTTTTGTGGATTGTAGAGTTTATATGCCTCTGACTTTTCGCTATATCTGATGAAGATACATTTTTCACCATGATCATTAAGCTACTTTCTCTTGGCTTTGTGAACTTGGGAATTAGCAACGCAACCAAAAATTCTTAACTACGTGACACTTGGGTTGTAACCACTCTGCCTATTGAGGTGTCATATTCTTGACACTTTTGGTAGGATATATATTGAATGGGATAAGTTAAGCATGCCACAGCTTCTGCCCAAAATTCTTTTGGCGGTGCTTTCTCCTTGAGCATAGTTCTAGTCGTATTAATGATAGTATGGTTCTTTCTTCCAGCAACCTCATTTTGTGGTGGTATGTAAGTAGTAATAAACTGATGCTTTATGCCATTTTCCTTACAATACTTGCTTTATGCTTTATGCCAAACTTGTTGCAATTGCAGCATTGGATGTTCTTGGTGTTTCCACCTCCATATGTGAATCTTTCTCTTTCTTTGTTGCCTCTCATCCTCGGCTTTTTGAAATTCTATTTTCTTGTTGACTTTGGTTTGGTCATTGGTGACTTCCACACCCCTTGCCTCTACCATAACCTTGGTTGGGGCTGGATTTTCCTTGATCATTTAGAGTCATTTTTTACTCTATTACTTGTTCTATCGTGATAAAATTAGCACTCTTTTGCATCCTTTGCTCATATACTTGCAGAGAAACCACCAACTCATCAATTGTAAGCTTCTCCAAGTCCTTAGACTCTTCGATAGCTATAACTAAATATTCAAATTAGAACATAGGGATTGAAGGACCTTTTCCATGACTCAGATGTTATTTAAAACTATTCACGATCACTAACAATTGTTGGAAATAATTGAAACTATTTCGTCTTCCTTCATGTGAAGCGCCTCAAACTCACCTTGTAATATTTGCTGGCGAGTTCCTCTCACTCATTCATCTCCTTTAAAAAGGGAAGAAAAAATCTCTCATTCTTGTTTATTGTCGTTGCTTCGGCAACTTTTCTGAAGGTTATGAACAATGCCTTTTTGTCATTTCTTTACTCTTTAAGAGTCCACATCTCATCTACAGTATATATGGTTTCCTCTCCTTCGTGGGCTTTGTAAATCCATCAATAACAATCTCCCACAGACCTTAAGACCCAAATAAAGCTCTCATTTGGACAGCCCATGTCCCATCTTTATATTTTGAAAGCCTTAGAATTTGTTGTTGGACAAAGTTAGAGCCATTTCTTGAAATGTTTGAATCGGTTATAAGCTGGCGCTTTGATGCCAATTTGAAGGGATATAAATTTATCTAATTTTTTTTTTTTACTCTTTTGAAAATAGATTACAATGTATCAATCTATATATAGGCACATAAGACCCATCATACTCGATGACTATAAAGACACTCTTAAAAATATAAAGAAAACTTAAAAAAAATAAAAAATACTCTTAAAAAGAAAGTCTTCTGTAGTTCTATGTAGAATATCCAAATAGAAAATATACACAGTAGCCTCACATTTTTTCACACTATTGAAAAATGTGAATTTACTATTTTACCCTCTTCTATTTTATACTGATGTGTTGGGTGTGGGACTGCTGTGTAGTAGTGCTCGTATCCAAAAGTCTTCCTACGTTAAATTTGTTTAGACTTCAGAGACTTATTATGTAATCTGTTGGTAGTTGCTTAGTCGTATCAAAATTAATGACAGGATGCATAATTGAACTAAAAGTTCTTTTTTACCGGACAATCAAAGAATGAGACCTTGAGCTAAGGTCATTATAGCGTTCTAGTATTTACTTTAATCGTTGATATTACTATTGGTCCGTATCAACTTTTCTTCATATATACAGCATCAAGGAGTCAGTCGGAAACTAACTTATATATATATATATATATATATAAAGTGAATTATTAATACAAAATTATAAAATTTAAGGAAAACGACTTTTGAAAGTCAACAAATCAAACATTTTTGGACTCTACAATAAAGTAGCAATCGAGATTCATAGAACTATAGAAAAAGAAAAGTTCATCAACATGAAAAGTAAAAACTTTGAAGCTATCCATCAAGAATGAAAAATATAAATAAATAAATAAAAGGAGAAATAAACGCCACAACTTCAATACACCTACAAGAGATATATGTATATATTTTTAATTTTATATATATATATATATATATATATATGTATAAATTGTATGCAAGGAATATTGAATCTAAAAAGTAAAATGTATATGAAATATAAACTTATTTTAATAAAAAAAATTTATGCTATTCTTTTAAAAAAGAATAATAAATTAAACAGAGACCAAACTCCCATTGAGGAAGGATGGATTCCGATGATTTTTTTATAATTTATAATTTTTTATTTAGTAATTAAAAATTAATTTTTAATGATATTATAAATTATTTTTAAAAAAATATTTAAAGATATAAATAAATAAAATCAACAAAAAAGAAAAAAGAACCATCGCTCAAATTCATTCTCACGCTACGCCCTCGGTAGGTGAAGCACGGCTCAAAATCAATATGGGAAGGGCCCTCTCGTCCGGTCTTATCACCATCAATTTCTATTTTTCTTGTCACTGTTGCTAGTTTTGTTGCTTTAAAGTAGTTAATGATCGGAGCTGGAAGGCAGTACATATATATATATATAATATACGTAGGCGTACCTTCTTCGCGGGTTCCTTTATTGATAATCGTAAGCTACAAATTATATAAGATAGTGATAAAGTTACAACCTATTTACTATTAAAGTGTATTTCAATTTTTTTTTTTTAAGTATTTTTTTAACATCTTTAATCATTAAAAAAAATTTTAAAAAAATATAATTTTATTAATACTCACTTCCTTAATCATTAAATAAAATAAAAAATTAAAAAAAATTAAATACAAAAAGAATAATAGATAAGTTATAGTTAAGTAGTAATAATATCATTTTCTAATTATATATAATATATATATTTTAAAATTTATTTTTCTTAAACTAATTAAATTTTTTTATTTATTATCTATATATTAAATATTTGATAAAATAAAAAAATAAAAAAATATACAATAAGTGATGTGTAAGCTCATGTTAGAATTTTTCGCCTTTATTATTTCCAACAGGATTCAATGAAATCATTGCACTCCTTTTCCATAAAGTTTGACAGTTTGCGACAGAAAAACAAACGATCCCGAATTGTTACTGTTATTAAGGAGGTAAAAAAAAATTTTAATTTTTTAAAAACTTTTTTATAATTATTTTTTTATATTTTTAATTTTTTTAAACAAAATTTATAATATCATTAAAAAATATTTTCTTAATCACTAAATAAAAATTTAAAAAAATAAACTTTTTAAATTCGGAAGCAAAGTATTTATGAATATATATATATATATCTTATCTCAAAATAGTAAGTACAAAATTTGAATTTTGCTACATATAAACAAAGTCGCGTACTAATTTACTTACCAATACTGATTATTTCATATTTAAAATTTAAATTAGTACTATTTTTAATAAAATTTACTTTTTGATCAATTACAATAAATTAGTGTACATATTAATGCATAAATATACTTACAACTAGACTTTTCTTTTAAATTTTTTGTAGAGTGTAGGCGCCTTCTACGAAAAAATAAAAAATTTCTGTAGGCGCCGGAAGATGGCTAAAGTTTAGAGAATTACTGCCGTTAAAGTATGCATTCTATAAAAGCAATAATTTAAAAATATCTTAGAAAATGTTTGCTTTGTGAAATATGTTATTGAAAGTATTAATTTTTTTTTATAAAATATTTAAGAGTAATATTAGGTATATTCATAATTGAACTAGTGTAGTATCTTTATTTTGAAAAAGAGTGAAATTTTTAATTAAAAAATTAATTTTATTTATTCACTTTTTTAAAAAAAATACTCACGCTTGTATATTCTATGACTACAAATATCATTTATATATTTTTTAATCTAATTAGTATTATTGCAAGGATTTAAGCGTAATAATTTTTTTAATCTAAAATTTAAAATTTAAGTTCTATTTTCAGAGAAATAGATGCATAACATAAATTCTACTTAATTAATAGTTACTCAATGGATTTCTCTAATAATTATAAATGATAAAAATTAGGGTCAATTAAGATCTAAATTCAAAATGTAGATGATTAATTAATTATATTAAAAATGTTTTGCATTTACCTAATTAATAGTTCCAATCATACGTGGATCCCATTTTATGATAAGAATCAAATGACAAAAGTTTTGAACTTTTGCTTTTAAGAAAAATCACCACCAAAGTCTCACTCCTATTCATCAGTGACTGCATATAAACACACGTGGTAAGTATTAACTGGAGTTGCCACTACTAATTAAACTTACACGTTTAATTAAAATTTATAATCCAAAGATTTTGGTTTACCTAATTAATGGGTCCAATCATACGTAGATCCCATTTTATTATAACAATCAAATGACTAAAGTGTTGAACTTTTACTTTTAAGAAAAATCACCACCAATACCTCACTCCTTTCCATGAAGTGACTGCATATAAACACAAAGTAATCATTATCTAGAGTTGCCCATTCTAGATAAACAATCCAATTTCATTACACATTTTATTAAAATTCTATAATCCAAAGATTTTGGTGAAATATATAAAATAAAGGAAATGTAATTTTATTGATCATTCCCTCAAAACAAGAAAGAAATACATGAAGGAAATTCCTCCATATCAATAATCACATCTAAAACACCTAACGAATTCTTAGCCAAAATATGGGCCACTACATTTGTATCTTTGCTAACATGATATACTTTCCATTGGTGATAGCACTTGAGTTTCTCCTTGGCTTTGTTCACAAACATCCCAAAACTGGTCCAAGGATCCTCAGTATTTTTCAGAGCCTATACAACTTGAAGAGTCACCCTCTAGCATCACATCTCTTAATCCCAATTCAAGACAAAAAATTGTTGCTTGAAGAGCCCCAAAAGATTTGGCTAGTAAAGGGTTCGGAAAAAGCTGCTTGTTCATCCTCAAAGTAGCCATCACCTTGCCTTCCTAGTCTCGAGCATGATGCCTATACCAATCTTGCATTGAGCCTTATCCACTACATCATCTTAATTTATTTTATAAGCATTCATAGGGGGAGGATCCCAGCTATTCACTGTGCTATTAACTGAGACATTGCCTCTAGGAAGCTTGTCTTTTAACTTGTTTAAGTTCTGCAACATGTCCTGATATGACTTCACCACAAAGTTGGGATGAGAAAATTCTGCATTAAAAATAAACAAATTTCTCCTGCCAGATTTTCCTTACCACATCTGCCACTTCCATCATCTCTTCACACCCAAATACTAAAAACATTTCCTCTATTATCTCTACAACCCTGCCAATAAGAGAGTGATTGTTGAACTCATGATTTTAAGTTTCGTGTAATTATATATTTACACATAGATTTTGATGATAATAAATGAATTTAAAGAATAAAGAAGTCTTAAACTCATGTTGTATATATAATAGAGTCTAGCACATAAAGGAACCAAGAATGAGCAAAAATAGAATAAGTTCACATTAAAACTCTTAAAACTCATAGAATAATGTTGTAAATCTCTTAAAAATTTAAAATTAAGATTAAGTCTCAAAATTAATATTTTATCATAAATTATTAAAATACATTTTCCGCATATGCATGAATATTTTGAAAGATAATTGATTATCATCTTTCACATATGCATGACATGATTAAATGTTTGAATTTTGAAAATAGTAAAGATGATTGATTGTCATCTTTCACATGTGCATGTTTTATTTGAATATTTTCAAAAGTGATTGATGCTCTTTTTGACTTATACAAAAGGTAGATGATTTTGTTTGAAAAATTTGAAAAGTAAAGTGTACTCCTTTTGTCATATGCGAAAATAAAAAGACCAGGTTTGAAATTTTTGAAAAGTAAATAATGTTATCTTTGACAAATGAAAAAGAAGAAATTTTTATTTGAATTTTTTTGAAAAGTAAATGATATTGTCTTTGATATGTGAATTTTTTTAAATTTGAATATGAAGTCTTATATGCCTATAAATAGATCATTTGAGAGTTTCAAATTTACAACACGAAGAGCATACAATATTCATTCAAAACTTTCATTCTCTCTTCTCTAAATATTGAGTCTTAATCCTTGTTCATTTTGAAATAGACATAGTTTGCGTTGTATTGTTCTTATTTCACTCATTGAGGAGTGTTCTCTAATAACCTACCACACTATCAGCTCTTGTATCAGCAAAAATGTGTGTATAACCCTTGTACGTGTAGAAAGTGTTCTACACAGGGAATAGTTGCATCACCACGTGTAAAGTAATTGTAAGTGTAGATGGTATTCTATAAGGATTCTTTGTAGAAGTATTGTTCAAAAGTATAATAGGTTTCTATTTCTACCTAAATGAGATTGAATAGTGAATTTAGAGATTCTCAAGGGGTAACTTGAGGCGAAAACGTAGGCAGTGGGGCCAAACCTCGTTATCATACTGAGCTTTTTTCTCTCTTATCATTACTCTTTATTGTGCTTCATATTTTGTTTATATTTTATATTGTATATTTGATTTATAATTATTAATTTTTTAAATATAACCCAATTCACCTCCTCTTGTGTTAGTCATCTGGGCAACAATTAGTATCAAAACTAGTTGACATATACTATTCATACAGGCAGATCACTCATGAAAATTCTTGCTTATGATTGTGTCATCGAAACAAGACTCTCCGACTATGGGTGAGAGTGCACCGATAGAGACAGTGGTCGACTAGTCTAGTAGATACAATTGTTAGGTGACATAGGTGTTGCCTATGATCAGTAACAATTGGTATCAGAGTAAGGACTCTGTTATATTTTGAGTTAAAATCTTATGGCTAATATTACAATTTCATTTGGTAAAGGTCAATCTAGTAGTCAGCTTCTACTCTTTTGTGGAGATAATTACTTACTCTGGAGAGTTAGAATGAGAATATTCCTTCAGTCTCAAGGTCGAGAAATTTGGAAATGTATTGTAAATGAATCTTATATTCCAACAAAAGTAGTTGGCAGAGTAAAGGTCAAAAAGGAAGAAAAAGATTATAAAAGAACTTTGTAAGTCAAGTAATCAAAAATTTATATTTTTACTCATGAATATGAAATATTTAAGATGGATGATGATGAATCTATTTCTAGTATGTATACTCGTTTTACTAACATTATAAATAGTTTGACAACTCTCGGCAAAGTTTATTCTAAAGTGAAGATAATAAGAAAAATTCTCAACTCTCTACCAAAACATTAGGAATCAAAAGTGACAACGATTCTTGAAGTTAGAGACCGCAAGAAGCTCGAACTGAATAAACTCATCTGGTCACTTACCACCCATGAGTACACATTGAAAAGATGAGAAGAAAAAAGAAAGTCAAAGAAAAGCTTGGCACTTAAAACTGTTCCTCATGAAAGTGAAAGTGATGATGATGAGAAAAATGATGATAAAGATAAAGAATTTGCGACGATAACAAGAAGAATTAAGATGTTTTTAAAGAAAAATAAAACTCCTCTTAAGTAATCTTTCAAAAAGTTTTTCAATAAAGATTTAAGTAAAAATGACACTTTAATTTGTTATAAATGCAATAAGTCTGGTCATATCAATGCAGATTTTTCTCTGCTAAAAAAATATCGAAATAAGGGCAATAAATCAATGAAAGTTACATGGGATGATAGTTCAAATAGTGAAGCAAGCAATGAAAAATCAGTAAATTTTTGTCTTATGGCTAAAGATGACATTGAAGTAACAAATCTTGATAATATTGAAGATCATTCATATGAAGAATTGTAAAATATTTTAGAAGATATATACGAAGAACTTGAAAAATTGGATATCAAGTATATTGTTTTGAAAAAGAAAAATTTTTCTTTAATAAATGAAATTGATTTAAGAAAAGAAAGCACCGTTTTGAAATATGAAAATCTTGAGTTGAAGAAGAAGAAAACTGATTTAGAAAATATTATCGAAAACTTTACGAATGGAAAAAGAAATTTTGAAAAAATTCTTAGTAGTCGAAAGTTGTGTTTCTGATAAGACAGGCTTGTAATATATGCCAAAACAAAAATACAAACCTTATAAAAACTTCTTTGATAATCCTTCTACATCAAAATCCAGTTTTCAAAATTCTTTTCATAAAAATAATTTTGTCAAAGAAAGATACTATTATAATCATTCAAGTTCTTCATATATGTCACATGCTATTTGCAATTTTTATAATAGAAATTATCATAATTATCATGCTTGTCCTATTAGAAGAAATCATACAATAACTACTAGGGCCATATGAGTACCTAAAAATCTTGTTTAGTCTAATACTAATAAATAAAGGACTCAAAAGAATTTGGGTAAAAAAAAAATCATTTTAATTATTTTTATTTATAGGTATGCATGAGGTCCCCCACAAGTAAAAATAAATAATTTTTAAATAGTGGATATTCAAGATACATGATGGGAGAACTTACATTCTTTCTCGGATTTTAAATTAAGAAAAAAGTGAAACATTCATAAATCAATCAAAATATATTAAGGAATTACTCGAGAAGTTTGGGATGGAAAGTGCTAAGGAAATTAGAACACCAATGAGCCCATCAACTAAATTTGATAAAGATGAATTCAGTAAGCCAGTTGACTCGAAAGTATATCGAGGTATGATTGATAGCTTATTATATTTGTCAGCCATTAGATCATATATCATATTTAGTGTGTGCTTATGTGCATGCTTTCAATCGTCTCTCATTTAATTGCAGTCAAGCGCATTCTTAGATATTTTAGTAGTACAATTGACCTAGAGTTATAATATCCTAAGCACACATCTTTCGATCTAACCAGCTACACGAATGCAGATTATGCTGGTTACAAAATTGATCGAAAAAGTATTAGTGGAGCATGTCATTTCTTAGGTCATACACTAATTTCCTAGTTTAGTAAAAAATAAAATTCAGTTGCATTATCTACTGCTGATGCAAAATATGTTATTACAGGTAGTTTTTGTGCTCAAGTTCTTTACATGAAGCAACAACTTGAAGATTTTAAACTCATGTATAATCACATTTCAATCAAACGTGATAATACAAGTGCTATAAAAATTTTCAAAGAACCTAATACAACATTCTAGAATTAAGCATATTAAAATAAGATGTCATTTTCTTCGAAATCATGTGTAGAAAAGCGATATAGTACTATAGTTCACAAACACACACGATTAGTTAGCAGATATTTTCACAAAACCTTTAGTAGAAGATAAATTATGTATAATTAGAAGAGAAATAAGTATGATGCATGCTATGAATATCTCTTAAAAGATATACCAGAATCAATAAAAATAGAGAGGGATTTTTATAAATATTTTTACATAGATTGGAGGTTCTTAGCCTCATTATTGAGATGCTCATTCTATTCATACAATATCATGTCATCCCTATCTATGAGAACTGGTAAGCGGAATAAAAAATCTAATAGAGATTTTAACTGTTTATTTTTATATCGAAGGATTCATTCTCTTGTGTGAGACTCTTGAACAATTCACTAAAGTACAATAATTTGTTTTTTAAGTTTTTCAACCTCATGGTTTCTGACTTATAGCTGCTGAGAAAAAACAACAATAGAGATAAGTAGCGAGTCTCGAGACTCACCAAGTCGTAGATAGCATCGGAGTCTGACTTATTAGCCAAATTATTATTTTATTGCTGCAATATAGCATCAATGGAAGCTGCAGAAAAGACAAGAGGTTGAGGTGTAGAATATCTCATGGATGGATTAAGAGAAATGTTAGAAAAATGATCCATTGAGAAACGAATTGAAAGCTTAAAGCAAGAATGTTGAAAGAATCCATATGAGTTATAGAGATGAGAATAAGATTTGATGCGAATTAGATGAACTTTAAAACTGATTTTATATGATATCAGATGGGTGAAAATGATCATTTTTTTTTATAGAAACTCAGAACCCTCAATTTTGTTTGTCAACAACATCAGGCGATTGTTCAAATCTCCAGCCACACTTGTCGGGTCACGGGCGGCTCCAATTTTTCAATTATCTACAGTTTCCACTAACATACCATTTTCTTCAATCCATTTACTTGCTATAGATCTTTTTTAATGATGCCAAAATGGGGAAAAGTTTTAGATTAGAACATTAATATTGTTTAAATTCTTAAACTTGTTATATATACTTGAAATTATATTTATACTTTTGTTTGAAAACTAATGCATATTCTCAGAGGGAGTTTAAGTATTAATACAGGTGCCGGATTCTATCAAGTATTTGTCATCATCAAAAGTGGAGAAATTGTTGAACTCAAAATTTCAAGTTTCGTGTAATTATATATCTGCATATGGATTTTGATTATAACAAATGAATTCAAAAAATAAAAGAGTCTCAAACTCAAGTTGTCTATACAATGGAGTCAAGTACATCAAGAAACTAAGAATAAGTAAGAAGGGAACAAGTTCACATTAAAACTCTTAAAACTCATAGAATAATGTTGTAAATTTTTAAAAATTTTGAAATTAGGATTAAAGCTCAAAATTAATATTTTATCATAAAGCATTAAAGTACATTTTCTATATTTGCATGAATATTTTGAAAATTAAATTTAAAAATTTTGAAAGATGATTGATTGTTATCTTTCACATGTGCATGACATGATTAAATGGTTGAATTTTAAAAATATTAAAGATGATTGATTGTCATCTTTCACATATACATGCTTTATTTAAATATTTTTAAAAGTGATTGATGCTCTTTTTAACTTATGTAAAAGGTGGATAATTTTGTTTGAAAATTTTGAAAATATTAAACATGATTGATTGCCATCTTTCACATGTGCATGCTTTATTTGAATATTTTTAAAAGTGATTGATGCTCTTTTTGACTTATGTAAAAAGTAGATGATTTTTTTTGAAAAAGTAAAGTGCACTCCTTTTGTCATATGCGAAAAGTAAAAAGATTAGGTTTGAAATTTTTGAAAAATAAATGATATTGTATTTGACAAATGGAAAAGAAGAAACTTTTATTTGAATTATTTTGAAAAGTGAATGATGTTGTTTTTGACATGTGAATCTTTTTAAATTTGAATATGAAGTCTCATATGCCTATAAATAGATCATTTGATAAGTTCAAATTTACAACACCAAGAGCATACAATATTCATTTAAAGTTTTCATTCTCTCTTCTCTAAGTATTAAGTTTTAATCGTTGTTCATTTTGAGACAGATATAGTTTGCGCTGTATTGTTCTTATTTCATTCATTGAGAAGTGTTCTCTGATAACCTACCCACTATCGGCTCTTGTATCAGTAAAAGAGTGTGTATAACCCTTGTGCGTGTAGAAAGTGTTCTACACAGAGAATAATTGAATCACCATGAGTAAGGTGATTGCAAGTGTAGAGGGTATTCTACACGGATCTTTTGTAGCGATGTTATTCAAATGTATAATAGGATTCTATCTCCAACTGAAAGAGGTTGAATAGTGAATTTAAGAATCCTCAATAGGTAGCTTGAGGCAAGGACGTAGGCAGTGGGATCGAATCTCGTTAACATGCTGATCTTGCTTCTCTTTTACCCTTACTCTTTATATTTATTGTGCTTCATATTTTGTTTATATTTTATATTGTATATTTGATTTATAATTATTAATTTTTTAAATATAACCCAATTCAACCCACCTCTTGTGTTAGTCATATGAGCAACAGTGATTATTCTGAATTTTCTTTGAGCATTGTCGCTAAATATCTCTAGTTGCTATACATTTCCATATTGCATGAGCCACTTTTTTTGGTTCCTCCATACAGATAGGACATTTGAATTGCTCTATAACTTTTTTCTTGAATAGGTTAGCCTAAGTAGGAAGAGCTTCAAGACAAGCTATCCATAGAAATACTTTATCTGTTGGTGCGACTTGCAACTTCCAAATCTATTGCCATACTTTATGGTTTCTATAACTGTAGGAAGGCTGACCCTTAGAAGCTATCTGTAAATCTTTGTGCAAGTGGTAAGTACTCTAGATTGTAAATTGACCATTTGAGGAGCCTTTCCAATAAACTTATCAGAACTGTGAGAAAGACTTAAAGGAATTTGCACTATCAAGTCAGCTTCCTCAGAAAAAATGTCTTCAGTCAACCATTTTTCCAAGTTCTAGTGTCAGAACCAATAAGCTCTTCAACCTTGGCACTACTCTCAAGTATTTGAATTGGGCTTTGGATTTTGGTGGTTGTTGACTTGGGAATCTATTTATCTTGCCAAATGCTCACTTGGTCTCTTGTTCATATCCTCTATATAGTACCTTGTTCTATTAAAGGCCTAGCTGGAACAACACTTCTCCAAATAAATGAAGGTTTACTTACCAATTTTGCTTGAAAGAAAGAGACCTCCTTAAATTAAGTACTTGGCCTGTAAGACTTGAGCTACTAAAGTGGAAGGGTTGTGAATTAATCTCTAATCTTGTTTAGCAAGCATAACAATTTCCGTTCTGCTTAGCCGTTTGTCTACCTAGAACAGAGATATTATTGGAGGGAAATGCAATGTTGACAATGACTTACCGGTGTGAAGAGCAACCAACAATAACAATAACTGTGGTGAATGGCACTGCATGATGGGGAGAAATGATCCATGAAGAAGCTTGTAAGTGAGAATCGGAGTGTGCGTGTGTGTGTGAGAGAGAGTGAGAACAGAGAGTGAGTGAGAGAAAGGTGTACTGTCGTTCACAAACCGCTCTGGTGAGGAGGCTTGACAGTGACACAGATATGGGAAAAACCCACGAAAATGCAACACCAAATCACAAGGAAATCGTAGGAGAGGGAGGGGAAGTGAAATGGATCTGTTGAGAGAGAAATCTAGAGGGTGAGGAAAACTGAAGATGCATGGGGAAGGTGAGATCAAGGAAGAGAAAGAGGGGGAGAAAATATTGGGGGGAAGAAAGAAGAGGAAAAAAGCTTATCAACAAAGCGATGTTGTTTCCTCTCTAGGGCTGAATTTTTTTTCGTGGGCCTGGTCTGGGCTTAGGCCCTGGGCCTGTGTATTACAGCAATATTGTAATATAATACTTTAACATCTCTCGACAAACTCAAGATGATGATGAAGACCCTATCTTGAATTTGGAGATAAAATCAAGTTGCTAAATCAAGTTGCTAGCCATATGGATGAGACGTGACAGCGTATTGGATTAGGTCTTTCACAAATTGGATTATCTATACCATGCGAACTTAATTCTAAAACTTGGTTTCAGAACAAGTAGCATTGAAGGTTGGAAAGCACCGAGCGGCGATAGGTTTGGCAAAAAAGAACTTCAGAAAAGTACCCTAGTGTTGATAGGCTTGTCGAAAAAGAACAGTAAGAAATTACCAAAAGAGTTTTGTCATGTATGAGATTGGATCTTTCATAGATTAAATGATCTATACCATGCAAACTTAATTTTGAAATTTGGTTTCAAAATGAACAACGTTGAAAGTTGGAAAGCACCGAGCAGCAACAAGCTTCTCGAAAAAGAACACCTTAAAATTTACCCTAGCGTCGACAAATTTACTGTAAAAAAATGCCGTAAAAATTACTTAAAAGGTCTACAGGGAACCTGTGGCCTTGATACCATGTAGAAAATAAAATAAACTAAAATAAACAATGTGAGGGGGAAGGGAGAGAGATACTTTGAGAGCTACACTTTGTTATTCTCAATTATATTCAAATACATAACATATATTTATATTTATAAGGGAAGGATCTGGATAGAGAAAGAATGAAAATATAATAAATTAATAATACTAAATGGTTTACGTAATAAACTAAATATGATAAAAAAATAAGTCATATTATCATAATATTAAAATATACGAATATATTCAAAATTAGATATGATAATATTCTAATATAATTTTTTTCCTTCGAGTTAGTAAACAAATCCGTACTTCATATTTATTGATTTGTAATTCAATTGTAAATACGCTCTTTGTACTAACAAAAAAAGTTAAAATAGTAAGATCCTGATTTCTAATTTTCACATAATGTCCCTCCTTTATAAAAAAAGAAAAAGAGTTAAAAAAAAAAAAACTATATATAGATGTCCTTGTCCTCGCTATATTACTATGAGATTGAAATTATCATTTGACTATTTTCTTTTTGAAGAAAAAATTAACCGTCAACACTTTTTATTACTATTTATAATTTTATATATTTTTTTACTATTTAATTTTTTACATATTTATTATTATTATTTATTATTTTATTATTATTATTATTTACTATTCTTCTTAACAATTTAATAAAAAAAAATAAAGAAAAGAAGATTATAAAGTCAGGTCACATCCACGTGGGTCATTAATTAAGAATCTGACATTGAAAATATATAAATTTATAAAAACAACGAAATAATAGCTTGAGAGTGAGATACTGACAATGAAGTGCCACCACAAAGTTTCAGAACTCCATAATTGCATGGGGGCTCACTTTGGTCGCTGACTTCAGAGTAATCGCTCGTGCGAACTTTCTTCTTGTTTCTCAGCATCCATGAAACCAACACAGATGTAAGTAACTCCAAATATGCTCAGTTCTATGCATTTTCGTTCACTCTCTGTTTCAGTTTTTGTTTGGCAGATAAGAAACGGGTAGAAAAGAAAAGAAAAGAATACTAACCCCAGAGATCAGCAAGACCCTTTACACTGATATTGAGTTTGGTTCCCCATTTTCTCTTGGTAGAAATGGTTGGCTTTTATTTTTTGTTCTTTTTTTCAAGAGTAACTTTTTTCTTCTACTGTCTTTCCGTTCACCTTTCTATTTATTTATTTATTTTTTAAGCAGTTTCCGTTCACTCTACTCAGCAAACAAACAGAAAGTTTATATTGGAGTGCTTTTCTTGGTTCTTCATTATTTTTCCATTTTCCAAATACTCGATACAAGGATGAAATCAAACCATACTAGTAAAAGACGATTATATTTAATGCCTTACTTTTTTTCTCTGCAACCAAACAGTACAGGTTATATCGGTTTTATTTATTTATTTATTTTATTACTACTACTCAAGTTGAGAAACTTGCTTTACATTTTGATCGTTTATCATGCTGTCTCACCAAAATCTTGAATTCTAATTAATTTCTACTCCTGACAGTAAAAACGAGATTATAAGAGTGGTCGAAAGTGATCAAATCGTGTTACCCAAAGTTGTCGCTTGACGTCAGAGTTGACTAGTCCCTGCTCGAAAAAGTAATAATATGAAATAAACGGTATATAAGGCTATAAGCTCAAAATGTATGAATTTTGTGTAAACTTTTATAAAAAGTAAATTCTATCGTAAAAAAGGTATAAAAAATTTATTTTTTCTCGACGAGCCCATATTTTTATAAAAGATTTATATAAGAATTGTACATTACATTGTGAATTGTGCCCATGCATTAATCAAAGAGCAGTGTTACGCAGCTGTATAGAGTGTATCGCTCATTTTGAATGCATGCATATTTTTTTTAGATTTTTTTAATATATTTAAATATTTTTAAAAAATAAAAAAAATTAATATACTTAAAATTACTTTCTTAATTATTAAATAAAAAAAATTTAAAAAAAAAATTTTTTGTAACCAGCGATCACTTTGAGGGGTACATGAAGAGGGCGCACAAGTATTTTCCTTACTCAAATATTTGTCATAAATTGCTAAAAATATCACATTTCTTATTCATATTTTTTGGCTTTCACATTCCGTAGCATGGGACATTCTGTAATTACATTGTAGAGAATATCGAATCTGAACTTCTACTTCTGCAGGGCCTAGATTTCAGCTTTTGATATCTGTAACTGAAGTGTGTCAAAATCACGAGTTGAGCTCTTCCCATTGGAGTTCTAATTGGCCGCAGGAATGGATTCCAGGCGAAATAATTTTGTAAGGTTAGTTTGTTCAGGCCCGAGTACTTCTCCCAACAGTCTCCATTTATTTGCGCGGTTTCCTCTGGTTTGGAATTTGACACTTTCTTTTAATGCTTTCTTTCATGTTTGAAAGGTGGAGTTCGGAGAAATCTTCCAGTTTTGCGCATCAACATTCCATGAACGATAGAAAATATTCAAGAAACAGTTCTAGACCCACATTTGGCAGAGTTTTTGAGAGGTTTCGGAGAGGATTTGAGACAATTAGAAGTTTGAAAAACAACCCAATAAGCATCCCTTCTGTAGATGGTCAGCCACGAAAAGATCACTCAGGTCCTAAGAAGACTGAAATCTTTGACCCTCAGGATCAATTTCTTCAAACATGGAACAAAATATTTGTGCTTTCTTGTGTGGTATCAGTGGCATTGGACCCACTCTTCTTTTACACCCCAGTTTTGAAGGTGAATAAGGAGAAGCAATGCTTAAGCTTTGAATCGGACAAAACTCTGGAGATTATTGCTTCTGTTCTTCGTTCAGTCACAGATGCTTTTTATGCAATACATATATACTTTCAGTTTCGAACTGGGATTATCCCACCTTCTTCTCGTCATCATGTGTTTGGATGGGGAGAGTTGATTGTTGATCCTAAGGCAATCGCAAAGAGATATTTGTCCACATACTTCATTATCGACATTCTGGCAATCCTTCCCTGCCCACAGGTATGAGTGTGATATTCAAGCAATCTCCAAGTATCTGTTATCTGTTTTATTACTATGATAGCTCTGTTACATATTTTATATATATAGGTGCAAGTCTTACAATTAGGGGGGAGTCCGGTCCTGCCTGCGGAGATTTTGTGGACCGGATCGAATTTATTTGGTCTAAGGTTTTTCCACCTTAGATTGAACCGAACTCCCTACGGATCGGGACGGTCCGGTCCGGTCGGTCCACCTTTGACCCGGGATGGTTCGGTCCGGTCGGTCCACCCTTAACCCTATTATTTTTATTTATTATCCAATGATAATTTGTTTAATACTTATGTAATTATATTGTGATATATTTAATATATATAATAGTATACTATTATATATATTAATATATATATTAGTAATACGCTAATACTATTAGTCTATTAGTATATAGTAAATTAGTAATAGTTATTAACTTATTTACTATAACTAATAATACACTAGTACTAATACTATAACTAATAACTATATGTAATAATAGTATTACTATATCTCTTCAAACCCTCCACATTTATTAATACTCTATGTCATACTATATTAAATAATAGTAATATTCTTATTACTAATACTCTATGTAGTTATATTAAATACTATATTACTAATACTCTATGTAGTTATAGCGATTTAATACTAATATATTACATATTAAGTTAACTATACTAATACTATTATAAATTTATACATATATGATATATTATAATTTATACCATAACTCTTATAATTTGTTAATATATTAATATATACTAGTACCATATATTATAGTTAATAGTTATACATTAAAGAATATAATAATACATTGATACTAAATATATATAGTTATAGATTTATAATGATTTTGTTATTATGAATTTATGATTAGTATAACTATATAATAGTAATTAGTATTAATAGTAGACTATTAGTATAGCTATATATTAGTATTACTTATAGTGATTTAATATAACTATATAGTCTATATTAATATAAGTATAACTATAGTATATTATACTATTAGACTATTAGTATTATTTTTTTAATACCATATTAGACTATTAGTATTAGTATAAATATTAGTATTGGTTAAAAATTATATAATTAATTTATAAAATTATTTATATAAATAATATATATAAATTATATATTATTTTTCATTCAGTCTGGTCCGGTCTTGTGTGGAAAACCCTTGGACTGGGACTAGACTAAATGAGTTCGGTCCTCCCAAAATTAGACCGGATCGGATCGGATCGGATCCAATTTAGTCCGGTCCAAAAATGTTTGGTGATCCGGACCGGCCGAATCTCACCACTATTTACAATTTTGACGTGTTGCAGGTGGTAGTACTTTTGGCGTCGAAAAGGGAAACGCCAATGGGGACGAAGGAAAAGTTGAAGTTAGTAATCTTCTCCCAATATGTGCCGAGGCTTTCACGGATCTACCCACTATATGTAGAAGTAACTAGGACCTCTGGCATTATGACTGAGACAGCATGGGCCGGAGCTGCTTATAATCTTTTCCTCTACATGCTAGCTAGTCACGTAAATTACATGAATTTTTGTTTTCTGGGTTCAAGTTCTTCAACCTATTAATCCAAGATTGTTTGTTAACGAACAATGTATGTACCAGGTAGTTGGAGCCTTTTGGTACTTGTTTGGCACAGAACGACAGGCTTCCTGCTGGAAAAAAATGTGCAGTAACATTACAGGTTGTCCAGATAAAGGTTTTTACTGCCGTGATGATAACCAGAGTAGTGAACGTGGCTATTTGCATAATATTAGTCGGTTTTGCCGTATTGTCGAACCAGATGATCAGAAGGGAAACTCAACTAATGAGGCCTTCGACTATGGAATATTTACTAAAGTTTTGAAGTCTGGAGTGGTGGAATCAAAAAACTTTTTAGACAAATCTTCTTACTGCTTTTGGTGGGGATTGCGTAGTCTGAGGTTAGTAATAATATATAAATCCTGAAAAAGATCCGGTCAAAGTTTTTGTTTCTACATGAAGGCCTCAAGTGGAAGAGAGGGGCCTTACATCATTTGTCTATCGATATTGATCTCACAGCGAGGGTGGCCGCCACAAAAATTTTCTTATTAAAGCTTTCTTTCGCATGTTCCAAGCAAATCTTGTCAACTTATAGTAAGCCATTTTTAACTTGTACCCTTCATTTTCTTTCAGTTCTCTTGGCCAAAACTTGGATACAAGTACATATTTCTGGGAGATAGTCTTTGCTGTTTCCATAGCCATCGCTGGGTTGGTCTTATTCTCATTACTTATAGGCAATATGCAGGTAACACTTGGTCCTCATGATGGATTCTCTTGCCAATCTATAATCTATTGTTGTAGCATTATGAGAACATTTTCATGCACTTCTAGTTTTTTCATTGTACAAAACCTTCCAACTAATGGTTTTATACAGAATCAGATCCTCACCTAATTCATTAATATAAATTACATGCTTAATTATTTGTATATATACTCCAGCCATCTTCAATCAGCAGTTCTTGTATTCTATTTTAGCCTTCTAGCTGCTATGTTGCCAAGGAAAACATGATGATATGCGTCTGTTCTTTCTAATACCATCCATTCAATTTCAACTAAAAACCTATTTGCCGAACACTCATTATTCTAGAATGGACTAAGGTGATATCATGTTTCTTGTGCTGTTATAGAAATATCTGCAATCCACAACAGTGAGAGTAGAAGAAATGAGAGTGAGGAAGACTGATACCGAACAGTGGATGTCCCAACGTATGCTCCCTAACGAGTTAAGGGAGCGGGTTAGACGATATGAACAGTACAAGTGGCTAGAAACAAGAGGTGTGGAGGAAGAGAATGTCATCCGTAACCTTCCTAAGGATCTCAGAAGGGACATAAAGCGCCATCTTTGCCTCGATCTTCTTAAGAAGGTAATACTTGTTGGCATATGAAATGAGATAGAGAGATTATTATCCAATGAAAATTTAGTTTATCACTCTCTCTTAAAAATAGAATACATTGCATTAGCCTATATATATAGGCACAAACTGATCATATATACTTGATGATTATAAATTATTCCTGAAAAAATAAAATGACACTCTTCAGAAACTAAAAGACAATTTTGAGAAACTAAAAGTGTCTCTTGAAGAATTCAAAAGTTTTCTTCGTAGAATGCACAAACATCTTCGTACGATTGATCATGTACCGTTCATCATCGAGTTAGTTTTATCTTTAAGGTGCCCATGTTTGAAAAGATGGATCAACAACTATGGGATCCGTTGATTGATCGTCTCAAGCCAGTACTTTACACACAAGACAGCTACATTGTTCGTGAAGGGGATCCAGTGGACGAGATGCTCTTTATCATGCGAGGAAACCTAGCCACTTGCACTACCAATGGTGGAACAACTGGTTTTTTCAACACTGCTGATCTTAAAGCCGGTGACTTTTGTGGAGAAGAGCTTCTTACTTGGGCCCTATATCATGCCCAGTCCTTGACAAAATTCCCAATTTCAACAAGAACAGTGGTTGCAAAAGCAGAGGTTCAAGCCTTTGCTCTAATGGCCGAGGATTTGAAGAGTGTGGCTTCTCAATTTCGGAAACTTCACAGCAAGGACTTGCAGCACACTTTCAAGTAAGGCTTTTAAGCCATGCCTATTAACTTTTTGGATAATTATTCTATCGCTATCAAAATAGACTAAGATGATGGTTTTGTCTTGCTTTGTTGCACTGTCATTTTCACAATAATTATTTATAATAACTTGAACAAATATTGAAGCGTTTGATAAAAAGAGTTCAATTATTGCTATTTGAAATCTAATAATCTTCCTCATCTGCGGGAATTATCCTTGATAGAATTAAATATGCAAAAATCACTACAGGTTCTATTCCCATCAATGGAGAACATGGGCGGCCTGTTTTATCCAATCAGCTTGGCGCTGCTGCTCTAAGAAAAAACATGAGAGGGCTTTGCGTGATGCTGAAAATAGACTGCAATTTGCGTTGGCAAATGAAGCTGGGACCTCGGCAAGTCTTGGTGCAGCTATTTATGCATCAAGGTTTGCTGCCCATTTACTTCAAGTCGTGCGACGACCAAAGGGTGGACGCATCACTACCAGAGCGCCACAAAGAGTGCTACAGCTACTACCACCGAAGCCTGCTGAGCCAGATTTCAGTGCTGAAGGTCATTAATTAGTAGTTTATATGGCGTTTCAAGAGATAATCACGCAAGTTTAGTTTTCACAAACATTGTTCATGTGCATGAGTTTTCTATGTTTTACATGTGTGTAATATGTACCAAGAAAACTTGCATCTTTATATTTTAAGCTATGTTTTCAGCCTCCCAGTGTCGATGAAAAGACTAAAATCCATTGACTTTCTTCATCTCCATGAGTACATTTTCTTTTCTGCGAAGGTTAAGGCATATATCTTCAAGGGCTTCAAAACAAAATTATTACCTTTCTATTTTAGACTTCAAGTGACCATTTGTTGTCATTAGAGTCAAAATCAATCTATCTACTTTTTATATCAAAACATAATTCATTCATAAGAAATATTACAGATATTTATCAAGTCACATCGCTTGAGAAATAAAGTTTGGAATACAATTCCACCACATCATTAACCTTTCAACATTACAAGCATATCGGGCGAGCCTATGTTCTGCCTCATTGCCTAGTTAACAAACATATTGAATGGAATACTTATGCCTATATTCGCACAAAGTTGAAGGCCTCGAAAAATAGCAAGCAGTTCAATAGATTCAGGATCTGCCACTTTAGTTTCAATCTTAGAAGTTGTCATAATTATATCACCTCTCTCGTCTCAGAGTATAATACCAACTCTTGTTCCATGAAGGTCACTAAACATAATACCATCCACATTTAACTTCGGATATCTTGGAGGGGGAGGCTTCCAGTTGAAGTATTCTTAGTTTTCAAGTTTGGCAAGGCCTCAATATCAGCAAACATTCTTTGTAAAGGTAAGGCATGCTCAATAACGTACATTCCTTGGCTCCATACACTCTGTATCATGAATCACTTTATTCTTTTTAAACCAAAACCCCCAAGAAATTAAGAAAAAGACTGTTAATCTTCACCCCTGCCACCTTCTTTCACTTTCATTGCAGTATCCATTATAGATAGATTTGGCTCCAAATTTCCCATCATAGGCAAATATCTACTCAAATACTCCTTTATTGTAGAACAATACAAGAGGGCATATGGCAGATCTTCTAACCCTGCTTTACAAAACCAACATACCTCTTTAGTAGGTATTTTCCTCTTGCTTAAATTGTGTTGGGTAGGAAGGCCCTCTTTGCAAGCACTCCATGCAAACACTTTTACTTTGTTGGACACCTTCATCTTCCATATGCTCTTCCATAAAGCTTGTTGTCTACGAGCATTAGAACCTTCTCTTGGGAAACTGTTGGACTTTTCTCAGATCAATCTATATGCACTTCACACACTGAATTTACCATTTTTCTCATATGACCACGTCCACTTATTAGGTTGCTCACTAGGACATATAATAATCTTCAGGATATCTGCTGCTACCTTTGGATTGAATAAAGCTCTTATTTTATCCACATGCCACCATTTGTGTTCTCATCAATGATACTGTCGACAGTGTCATCCCTCTACTCTTCCCTAATAATTGTATCTTCTAAATATAAGCCTTGATGCCCTACGACCCAGTTGTCTCTCTGTATTTTAGCTCTCTTGCCATCCCCAATCCTTCATCTGCTCCCTTTAATCAACAACTTCTTAGCTTCCCAAACTCCTCTCCAAGCATATGATGGATTATGCCCCAACCCAGCATCAAGAAATTGGCCTTTTGGAAAATATCTGGTTTTATAGATTCTATTCAGCATAGTGTTCTCCTCAGGTAGGATTCTCTATCCTTGTTTAGCTAACAAAGCTAGATTGAATGTCCTCAAATTCTTGAAACCTAGGCAACCTTTAAACTTTGGTTCACACATTTTTTCCTAGCTGATTGAGTGAATTTTCATCTCACTCTTTTTCTGATCCCATCAAAATTGAGCTATCATAGATTCCATCTCTGAACAAAAACTGTCAGGTAGTAGAAAGCAACTCATGGCATAGGGGGGGAATAGAAAGTGCTACAGCTTTGATTAGCACTTCCTTTCAACCTTGAGAAAGCAATTGTTTTTTCTAGCTTTGAAGTTTATGCCAAACATTATGTTTGATGTCTGGAAAGGCCTATGCTTTTGATCTCCCAATAGTAGGAGGCAACCCTAAATACTTTTGATTTGTCTTTTATGCTACAATTTATTTGTAAATTTAGTTGTAATTTAAAAGAAAGTTATGTTCACCAAAAATAAAAATACATAGAGAGAGCAAAGTGCATTAGTACATAATGCTTCTTATCTAATCCCCCTTCTAGTACAAAATGTAGCATTCTAAACTCCGACTTGAACTTTCTTTATTTTTTTGGGTTCTCCAAGTGTCATGATTTTTCAACTGGATGTTGGATCTTGCTTCCGTACCTAACTAAAATAGGATACTTTCTCGTGTTTCAATTATGATAATATATAGTCCCTAATCTAGCCGGATGCCATGGAAATGTGAGATTTATAGCATCCAATTGGAGGCTGACATATCGACCTCCTATTATGTTTTAGATTAAAACTCAATGCACTTGATTATATCCTTTGCGTAACGAAATCATCCTTCTGCCATGTTCATCCTTTTGCTGTGTGAAGAGACAAGTCTGTGATTTGTTGCTAAAATACCTCCACAAGATTACAATGATGCATGATTATAGTGTTATATGTAAATATTGTATTTGATAGATAGCACCTATGTCTTTCCTAGCTTGTATAGCTTTTCTATACAACTAAAAGTAGAGTTGTAAAGGTCAATTTTTTATTTCTGTAAACATTATATAAATTAATGCAAAAGGCCATACAAACTACAGGCTATTTTATTTACATGGTATCAATCGCCACTGTGGTATAAGAATGTCTTCTTCATCCACCTTCTCGATCCAACCTATAGATGACATGGCTTCCCTTGATCTGCTTTCTACCAAAACAAACCTCCATGATATTACCATCAAACTAGCCTCCACCAACTATCTGCTTAACGATCTTTTGGGGTATGTCACTAATGACATCCTATTCCACCTACCGAAATTGTTGGTGAGAATGGTGTTTCAAACCCCAAACCCAGAGTAGCAAAATTGCTGCGTAGTGACCAACTATTCCTTGGTTGGATTAATAGCTCACTGTTTGATGCTTTGCTCTCTCAGGTAATAAATAGTGAAACCTCCCACGAAGATTGGAAAGTTTTGGAAACCTTGTATGGTCGACATAGTCTTGATCAGGTTTAACAAATGAAGAGTGAATTGTAGTCCCTCACCAAAGGCTCGTCTTCAATGGAAGATTACCTTCACAAAGCCAAATCTTTGGCCTTATCTCTACGTGGTGCATGGAAACCCATAGATGATGATGATTTTATCATCTCTTTACTTCGAGGTCTGGCAATTGTTTCTCCCAATCACCTATCTCTTGCAGAACACAAGCTCTTAGCATATATTCTAAAGTTTGTATAGTTCACTTAGTTTGTCCATCATTTTGGGGATGATAAGCACTATTGAACTTCAAGTTTGTGCCCATCACACTCTGAAGACCTTGCCAAAATTGAGATGTAAAATGTGCATTCCTATCTGACATGACAGTCTTAGGAGCACCATGCAGGTGAACTATTTTTGCTACAAACAATTAGGTAAACTTCTCTATAGAGTCTGTGTTCTTAATAGGAAAAAAGTGAGCGCTTTTTGTTAAGCGATCAATGATGACTAAGATAGAATTATAACCTACTGATGTTCTTGGCAGTTCATTCACAAAATCCATGGAAATTTCCTCTCATTTCCATTCTGGGATTGGTAGCAGTTGTAACTCATTGGTTGGTTTAGGATATTCTACTTTTACAACTCTACATACACAACATTTATTAACATACTCTGCCACATCCTTTGTCAGACCTTCCCACCAAAAATGGTGCTTCAAATCCCAGTACATCTTTGTACTTCCGGGATGAGTTGTGTACAAAGTCTAATGTGCTTTCTTCAAAATCCTATTCTTTATTCTAGGATTAGTTGGGATTACCTTTCGATTCTTGAAGTGCAATAAACCATCTTCTTCAATTCTTAACCCTTCTAGCCCTTCCGTTTTTTCCACCCTCGGTCGATTATCAATTTGCTATTTTTCAATTGATGCTCTTTTACCTCTTCCCATTCTAGGGGTGTGATCTCCTGTACTATAACAAGGGGTTGCTTCTTGTTGGAGACTTCCAATTAGCAAATTCCTCATGCTATTCAGAAGAGACTCCATTTCTGGGGTGGGTTCTGAAGACCTTTCGTTTACATTTTTTAACTTGACGTGACAGCCACAACATCAGCTTTACCAAGATGATATTGAATCTTGCACTTGTAATTACTAATCGTCTCTAACCATCTCCTCTGCCTTATATTCAGATTCTTTTGGGTAAACAAATACTTGGGGCTCTTATGGTTTGTGAATATCTTGCAAGTTTGGCCATATAAGTAGTGCCTTCATATCTTCAAGGTGAAAATTATGGCTGCTAGTTCTAAGTCGTGGGTGAGATAATTCGATTTGGGGTCCTTTAACTATCTAGAAGCATAGGCGACAACTAATCCTTCCTACATAAGCACGCATCCTAGTCCTAATTTAGATGTGTCATTGTAGACCACGCTACTTGAGCAGTTGTCAACCTTTTCTTAAGTTCTAGAAAACTTTGCTCACACTTCACTGTACAGACATATTTGAGATTCTTTTTGGTTAGGGTAGTGAGCAGCCCTGAGAGTTTGGAAAATCCCTCCACAAACCTTCTATAATATCCAGCTAGACCTAGCAGACTTCCGATCTCATGTACATTGGTAGGGCACTGCCAATCCATCACTGCTTTAATCTTACTAGGATCAATTGCTCCTTTACTTGAAATTACATGCCCTAAAAATTTCACTTCCTTAATCCAAAGTTCACGCTTGTTGAACTAGGCATACAAACTATGCTCATTTAATCGTTATAGCACCAAACTGAGGTTTTTCTTATGTTCCTCATCACTTGTTGAATAGATCAGTATGATGTCAATGAATATGACAACAAAGCCATCCATATAGGGTCTAAAAACTCTATTCATCACATCCATGAATGTTGTTGGAGCATTAGTTAATCCAAAGGGAATCACTATGAACTTGTAGTGCCCATATCGTGACTGAAACAGAGTCTTAGGGATATCATGTTCCCTAATCTTAAGCTAATGGTATCCTAACCTTAAATCTATTTTTTAGAATACCTATGCTCCTTGCAACTAATATAATTGGTAATTGATATGTGGTAACAAATACTTGTTCTTTATTGTTATCTTATTCAATTCCCTATAATCGATATACATCATCATTGACCCATCATTCTTTTTTATGAACAAAACTGGCACACCCCAAGGTGAAGAATTCGGACAAATAAATCCTTGTTTCAATAGTTCCTATATTTGTACTTTCAATTCTTTTTACTCGGATGGGGCCATATGGTATGGTGTTCTATGAATGGGAGTTGTGGTAGGTTTGACTGTATAATAAACTCTGTTTTTCTATTGGGGGTAACCCTAGTAAATAAACTATGAATACCTCATAAAAATCCTCCACTATAGGTATTCCATCAATTTCATTATCCCTATTGGATTTTTCAAAGATCAAATCCAAATAAGATATAACTTTGTCAATAGTGCAATTTCTAACTTGCAAAGCCAAGATTAATGAGGGAATTGCCTTTACAGTTCCTCCCACACAATGAATCCTACCAACATCAGGTGAGTCAAATACAATCTCCTTCCTTTGACAGTGTATCTTGGCATAATGCTTTGATAACCAATCCATTCCTAAAATTAGATCAAACCCCAACAAACCAAAGATAATAAGATCTGCTTCTATAATCTTTCCTTCTAGACTTATAGGACAATCTCTAATCCCCTGAGTACACATGACTGCACTTCCATTGGGAATTGTTACTATTATAGTTTGAGGTAGGAATTATGTCGACAGGTTACCTGTTCGTGCAAACATTGCTAATACAAAGGACCTTGTTACGCAATAGTCAAATAATGCACGTTGTATATCCATATAATGTGATATTACTTAAAGTGTAGTAACCAACTACTATATACTTATTGATTAATCCAAAAGAACCAAACTTCTATCAATAAAACGGGTTCGTAGGGAAATACCAGTAATGTCTTCGGTTTCCTCTATCCTGGGTGCATAGTCATCTACATCTCCTAGGGCAATGGTGTATATGAGGGCCTGAGCAGGTGGTCTTTGATTCAACTTGTTACTAGAGCTAGTGGAAATATTGCCTCCTTGAGCATTCTTAGGGCAATCCTAAATTATATGACCAGCTTGTCCACATATAAAGCATATCCCTAACCCAAATTTTTCCACATTTTTTACAGGTAACAGATGGGGTGGAAATTGCACTTTTTCCTTTGTTGGGTCTTGGTACCATTCTCATTTTATCCCTACGTCCTCTAGTAGTGAAGGGAGAAACCCTCTTTCTTTCCAGGTTAATTTGAGCTACAACTAGGGGGAGTTTGGTCCGGTCCTGGGGGGTTTTGTGAACTGGACTGGACCTATTTGGTCCAAGGGGTTTTCCCACCTTGGACTGGACCGAATAGCCATAAGGACTGGACCCCCATTCAAGATGGTCCGGTCCGGTCGGTCCATTTGGTCTAACCCTATTTCAAATGGGCTAATGGCCCGATCTTTATATCTCATATTTTTCGGCTCAACAGTGAAAGCCCACTAACAGTTTATCTAATTTTAAGCTAAAAATACCAAAAAAGAACTTGAAAGAAAAATAAAAATAATCATAAAAGAAAAATTATCTATATATAATAAATTTGAATAAAAAATTTTACTACAAAAAATAAAAATTTTCTATATCCATTCAAACAGTTTAAACAAGGTTATCAATCATAGTATTTAATACTATTAGTCTATTAGTATATAGTAATAGTTATTAACTTATTTACTATAACTAATAAATTAATTATACACTATTACACTAGTACTAATACTATAACTATATTAACGAATAACTATACTAGTAGTATTATTAAAATACTATATGTTAGTGATAAATTGCTAATACTATATTAAATAATAGTAATATTCTTATTACTAATAATCTATGTAGTTATAGTGATTTAATACTAATATATTAAGTTAATTATATTAATACTATTATAAATTTATACATATATTATAATTTATACTATAACTTTTATAATATGTTAATATGTTAATATATACTGGCACTATATATTATAGTTATATATGAAATAATTTAATAATACATTGATACTAAATATATATAGTTATAGACTTATAATGATTTAGTTATTACGATTAGTATAACTATATAATAGTATTAGTATTAGACTATTAATATAGCTATAGATTAGTAATATTCGTTTTGGTGAATGAGTGATTTAGTATAACTATATTCTACATTACTATATTAGAGACTAGAGTATTAGTATTAATATAAATATTAGTATTAGTTATAGCTATATAGCATATATTATAATTAAGACTATATAATAGACTAATAGTATTAGTACAATTGTATAAGTATATTGTATAGCTATATATTAGTATTAATTATAGTGATTAGTATAACTATATAATAGTATTAATAGTAGACTATTCGTATAGCTATATATTAGTATTACTTATATATACCAGATTAGACTATTAGTATTAGTATAAATATTAGTATTAGTATATAATTATAAATATTAGTATTAATTAATAATTATATAAAAATCATATAATTAATTTATACAATTATTTATATAAATTATATATATATTATTTTTCACCCTGGACCAGACCGAATGAGTTCGGTCCTCTACAAATTGGATCAGATCGAACCGAACTGGACCCGATATGATTTGGTCCAAAAATGGCCGGTTCAATTGGTTTCTCCTGTCTGGATCGACCGAATTTGACCCCTAGCTACAACACTCATTTGCTTAGCTTAGACACATTAACCAATTCTTGAAAGTTATTGTTATGAAAGCAAGCTAGGTGACTGCGGATTCTAGGTTGTAGTCCTCCTTGGAATTTTTGAGCTTGCATTTTCTTAGTGGCTATTAAGTGTGGAGTGAACCTTACAACCTTGCATTTTCTATGCCTTTTGTTGTTTAACTGATTCTAGAAAGAACTGATTATCAAAGTCTTCTTTAAATCTCTCCTAGGTTAAGGCAGGTATATTACCTAGTTCCCTTATAATAACTGTCTTTTTCTCCTTGTAGCAAGCGCCTAGCATATTGCACCATTTGTTCTTTAGTGCAACCACTGATCTTGAAAGTCCTATCGAGATCAAGTAACCACTTATTTGCCCTTATAGGTCATTTAGTTCCCTTGAAATTAGAGTATTTGTATACTAAAAATAGTTCATAGGAGCAGTCTCTATTCTCTATTTGTTCTTGGCTTTCTGCATGTTGCTATTGTTGATTTTGTCTAAGACTCAACCCCTCTTGTTGTTTCATCGTTTCTATCATTCGACTAATGCAAGTGGGCTAAGTATTGCATGGTTTGGCTAGAATGGAGTGGAGGTGTTGGTGTTGGCTTTCAGTGGAGTGCATGCTTGTGTTTGTAGATTTGCATAGTTAAACACATCACACTATTGACTCATGATAAGGACCAAAAGAGGGTGATAGGTGCAGGAACTAAGTGGTTTCATAATTTGGGACAAAAACCAATTGATTCCCCCAAGAGAAACCGGGTGTATGCTTGGTCTCCAAACTTATCCAGGTTTTGTTCAACTTTTGTATTGTCCTTGTCGCAAGTTCATGATCACTATTACAAACAGTTTGAGTAGCTTTTCCAGATGAGTATTGAGGCATGAATGTTGGACACTTGGTGTTGGTTGTGTAGAAAATGAAAGGGTCTAGTCGAGAATTTGCACATGGTTTCCTACCAATATGTCCATTGGTTTTGATCATTGCTAGGGTTAGTTCTTAGGGTAATATGAGTGTGATTTGATGACATGTTTCTAGTTAGAGGTGGTGCTATAGTCATGGGAGAAGGGTTGAATTAAGAGCAGAAAATTTTCCATTTAGAAGTGAAATAGTTTACTTTTTAGAGTGACTATGAGAGCTATTCTTGCCTTCATCCTAGGTGTAAATTTTTCAGAATTAGGTAGCATGAGAGGGGGTTAATCAAATGCAGAAAACCACTTGAGAAAGTTGTTGAAAGATCAAGGTTTTGTTAGCTTGTTCTTGGAGTGCATCGGCTTGCACTTGGTGCATCCGATTGGTGGGATCACTTGGCATTGACATGCCTTCACACTTCATGACATGAGCTACACTTGATTCACTATTCTAGGGCTATAGAAGATTAATCTGAATCAAGGCAAAAAGATGAAAATTTCAGAAAAAATGATGGTTAAAGGAGCTAAGAGTAATCAGCCTGTATGGTGTTTGATGGATTGTCAAAGTTACTATGCAATGAATATTCCATGTCATGATGAAGGGTTTTGTAAATGTAAACTTGGACTCATGATGGAGGGCTGATCATGGTTGAAAACTAAACCCTATGGGCGTGTGGGAGGTTTGCAAAAGAAAGAAAACTATTTGCTAGATAGTGCCATTTCCTATTTGCATAGTGACGAGAATCCTAGCCTTATTCTCCTTGTGGTGCAATCTCTTTGGCACTAAAATTTTTTATCCTTAATGTGGGTCTTGAAATGGGCCTTTCCTTAGACTTCAGGCTCAATTTTTATTGGGACTCTCTTTGGGCCCAGTAGCTTACTAAGTTGGGCTTTAGCTTTGGGCCTCACATTGGGCCTTATCTTGAACCTTTCTTTGGCCCCATTTCTTATCAAGCTTGGAACCATATTTTAACCATCTTTTGTGCCTTCTTCATATCCATCTAACCTTCATGGCGTGCTATGAACAAATTACCAATCCCATTAAGGTGGCAAGTCTTCTTCATGCCACTTCTCATCCTTTTATTGCCCTATTGGCAACCCATTTTCATAGAATTTTTCATTGCTTTAGAAATCTCTAGAAATCCTAATTGAAGCAACGGTGGAATTTATTTTGCCAATTTATGATCTAAAAGCTTACGTTCCTTAAGAATTATAACTTCCACTTAACCAAGTTCATGGGTTATTATTGTCGAATTCTCAATATTTGACAATGTTACTATCTTGATTTAGTAGTTTTGAGCATGGTGTTGCTCCCCCATTTTAGAAGGAGGTCTAGGTATCTAAAATCTTCTTGTTTTTAACAAGGTTTTGTTGGGCAAATGGTTGTGGAGATACCATTAAGAACAGGGGGATCTTGTGGAGAAATATAATAGAATTGAAATACGATGAAGCATGGGGAGGTTGGTGCTTCAAGAGGTAAGTGGGACACATGAGGTAAGTGGACCATATGGGTGGGGGCTTTGGAAGCACATAAGAAGAGGATAAGATGCATACTTTAGAAATACTTGATTTGAGGTGGATGATGGACTCAAAATCAAATTTTGGTATGACATATTGTGTGGCTGTAGGATAGTCAAGGAAGCTTATCCCGAAGTCTATGGCATAGCAAGAATAAAAAAAAGCCTCAATTGTAGACCTGTTGGTTACATCAAATGGTGCTCTTCAATGGGAATGCCAGTCTCTTTAGAAATGCACATGAATGGGAAGTTGACATAATATCAGAGTTTTATGATCATATATATTCTACTCGAATGAAGGAAGTTGATGGCAAGATTTTCTAGTGTCACTACAAAAATGAGAAGTTCATCGTCCGCTTGTTCCATCAAGATATGAACACAAATACAACAAACTCATTTCCATTGAAGAGTATTTGGAAGACAAGGACACCTGTAAAGGCACTCTTCTTTGTATGGTCAACTTCAATGAGGAAGATACTTACACTCAACAATTTAGGGAAACATTGATTCTTTGTCATGGAGTGGTGTTGTATGTGCAAAAAAGTGGGGAATCAATTGATTATTTATTACTTCAATGTGAGATTGCCACGACATTTTGTAACGACTTGGGTGTCATTGTTTGTCATAATGAGTGCTCCAAAATAAGTTCACATGGCCAAACCTAGATAAAATAATTAACAACATGAAAAACAAAAACTTGAACCATATGCATTTTTCTAATATCAAATATTTGATCTTATGGCTAAACCTGTGAAACCTAACCCAAACTCCAATTTCAAGACCAATTGTAAGGCCCTAACTCATTTTCCCCTTCCTTGTTCCTCCTTCTCCTCTTCTTCTTCTTCTTCTTCTTCTTCTTCTTCTTCTCCTCTCTCTCTCTCTCTCTCTCTCTCTCTCTCTCTCTCTCTCTCTCTCCTTGACTATATCTTTCTCAATCTTGTCTGCCACATGCTGTAGAACACTACTGCATGCCACTGGCTGATAAGTCTCTTGGTCTCACTTCCCTACATCTGATATCTCTTTTCTCTCTTGCACTTTATTTTCTTCTTTCCTTCTCTAGTTTTGGTGACGTTCCACCATCTGCCACCATTATCTGAACTCAAGAGCCCCGTGCCACCTCACCCCAGTAGGCCTGTCCACTCATTGCCAACCTTGACCACCCTCTCTCTCTCTCTCTCTCTCTCTCTCACTCACACACACACACATGAAAGCTCTTACCCATTTTTAGGTTAAAAAATTCTACCCACCACCGCCATCCCACTATGCCACATCTATCCAAGGGCCCTGTGAAGCGTTGGGATTAACAATTGTAGTTTGGGTGTGATGTGCTTGAATTGATTGTATTGTTTAAATATTGGGCATTTTATAACAAATGTTGCTGCTATTCTGTCACTCACACATTAATTGCTACATTGTATTTGACACCTGTTGTTGATATTCTAGTATTTGGACTTTGGTTTTGTGTGAGTTAATTGTGATTTGTGAAACTATTGGGTTTTATGTCAAGCTAGTTTGTGGGTGCGTGTGTATCATGACCTCAAGCGGAGAGGGGACATTATTTCGATGACGCTCATCTAGTCACTTGGGAGCGCACAAAACTGACTGACGTCCTTTGAGTTGTAGCTGGGCGACAATGGGCTTGGGCAAGATGATAACACTCATATGTCAACCTTGTCACCTCTTTGTGGGTGGAGGTTAGAGGATGCTTGGCCATGAATACACTAGGCATTGCATGTTATGAAGTCACACACACGGTCGTTACCCATGGTATGATGAAGGGAACCAGAGTATGTGGATGATCTATAGGGGAGATCATGGTGCACACAATAATATAATGGCTATTTGAATTTTATTTAGGGTGTGTGAGTGTCACGACTACAAGCCGAGATAGGACATTATTTCGGTGGTGCTCCTCTGGTCAATTCGAGAGTGCATAAAACTGAGCGACATCCCCTAAGTTATTAGTGGGCAACAACAGACTAGGGTGAGATGGTAACGCTCTCATGTCAACGTTATTGCTGGTGGAGGCTAGAAGATGCTTAGCCATGAATGTGCTAGGCGCGGATATAGGCATCACTTGTTATGAAGTCACACACATAGTCATTTTCTATAGTGTGACGAAGGGAGCTAGAGTATGCAGATGGTCTATTGGGAGACCATGGTACATACTTTGATTTAAAACATATGTTTTCAAAACAAAAACCTGATTTTTAGGTGTGTAACGTCGTGTGATAAATGGGTGGATACTTGAGTTTGATAAATTGCAAATGTCAAATGTCATATTTCTCTGTATTTTCTTGTTTGCATAATTTATATTTCTACCAATATGTATTTTTTAGGGTTGGCCTTAGTTCTACTTATTGAGATTTTATGAAATCTCACTATGGTATCCCCACCTACGATTCTGCGTATATTTTGATGCAGAGGATATGGTCAAGTATGGAGGTCCACTTCGCCTGAGGGTTCAAGATTGGGTGACCGAGGTTGTTTTCCAACGTCCCATACCAAAATATGCAGGTTTTTATAAAAATCAACCTGAGTCAAGGTTTTGGTAAAGTCTAGTACAGGAGCACTACTTACCTGACTTTTGCAGCGTATTGTCTAACCCTTGGGTCCGACATCTAATAGTCTCGCAACCTAAACCAAAAAATATCCACTAATATGTTAATAACCTACAAAATCACAAAACCAATCTAACTAATAAAAACCTCATTATTATTAACTATAATTCACCACACAATCCATAATAATGCTTCGATTTCTAACCATGGCACAAGCACAACCTCCAAACTTCCTACATCAATACTTTAGCAACCTCCAAACTACCTACACCAATAGTTTAGCAACCTCCAAACTCCCTACACTACCACTTTAATAACCTCCAAACTCCCTACAACAATACTTTAGCCCAATCTCCTCAATTCTACTGTACTATTCACAACAACATATTAACCAAACAGCCCACGGGATAACATACCGAATAATCAAACAGCACATTACCAAGTCCACTCTTTTATTAATCTACCACATCACAATCAAGAGGACCTCCACACGCCAACCCACCATGAGTTTACTTAACTTAACAATTCTATCTTACAAATAGAGGCATAATACTTTTTCCAGCAAACATCAAAATCAATTTTACAATAGTCAACAAAAATTTTCCCAACCACCAATTACAATAGTCAACAAAATCAACAACCTCAATACAAAACATTTTCCTCAACCATCGATTCCAACAATCCACACAAAAGCAACAATCTCAACACAAAAATTCATAGTTAGCACAACCATGAATTTTTAGAAATCAAGAGCCAATTATACCTCTGTGATTTTGACCAATGAGAGTAACCGCCAGATGTAATGGAGATGCTGAGGGTTGTTGTGAAAACATGGGATGTTGTGTGCGATGGAGGTTGGTAGTGGGTTAGAGTCTTTTGTGAGTGATGGCATGGGTGTTTGTTGCGGTCTAAGGTGGAGTTGAGCGGTCTGGCTTTGAAGGCTAGATGACAATGACATAAAAAAGGGCAATAGGAGAGAGTCTTTGTATGTATACTGTAGAGTGGAGTAGTGGCGGTGGTGGATGGTGGTAGATCCATGTACGGTAGAAGGGTGACTGATCTGGGTTCTCTTGTCCTGATTTACGATAGTGCTTACTGGCTGAAGGTGGAGAAACTCACGAAAAAAATAAAAAAGATAGATTAGGAGGGAGAAAATCCGAGATGCTTGGTAGGATGGACAATGATGGCTTGCGGTGGTCTAGTATCGTTATGAAAAGGTAACCGATAATGTTGTCATGATGGGAGCGATGTACGATGGGAGAAGGGAGGAGGGCAAACTGCAATAGGGAGATTTGTTGAAAATAGAAACATAAGTTGAGTGAAAGGGATGGGAGAGTATCGGGGAGGAGAGGAAAAAAATGAGGAATGAGGAAACTATTGGGGAAGGGGAGAAAGAGAGGGGAAAATGGAAGGGGAGTTCTGACTACAAAACAATGCTTTTTTTGAGTGAATGGATTATCTATGGGTTGGCCTAAGATTGGGATTGGGTGTTACATTTATGGACATAGATCTAGTGGCATATCAATAAAGCAAACAAAGAGCACGAAAGAAGGATTAGCCATACTAGGACATACATAGTATTTTGTATGAGGTTAGAGGCATTTGATATAGCGCAAGGCAAAATTACCATATTTTTGTGTACATGATTTAAGCTTATAGGGGTAATGATTATTAGTCTTTTCTTTTGTTTTCAAAAGCCTTGGTTTTTTAATCAGATGAGTCTCCTCTCTTTTTTTCTCTTGAAAAGAAGAGGTGGTGTGGGAGGGGTGCGATAGGCACGTGAGGGTGGTTATAACGGTCTTCTAGGTTGTTACGGGGCTAAGGAAAGAGAGATTCTGGTGGAAACAGGCGAGGTGGGGGGAATCTGTATAGAACTACGGTGGTTTAGGGGTGGCGAGAGGACAGAAATTCACAACAGAGAGGAAGTAATAGTGAGGATAGAGTGAGATTTTAGTCTGTAGAGGGAGAATGGAGTCTCTGGAGGAAAAATGAAAGTGTCTCAGGTTGAGAGAAGAGGATATAGTGGATATAGAGCTCGCCGATGATCCTTCGATTGAGCTAGTTTACAAAGAACAACGAAGCCTGCTGGGAAAACTATGCTCATCAAGATCGATTAGCAAAGAGGTGCTGGAATCCACTTTAGCAAAGATATGGAGATTGAGCAAAGCCTCAAAGCTAGCAGAGGTAAAATCTAATGTTTTTGTCTTAATGTTTGAGACCATTGCTGATAAGGAGAGGGTGTGGGTAGGGAGGCCTTGGTTGTTTGACAACCATTTGTTAGTTCTTAAGGAATTTGAAGGATATACACCTTTAAATCAAGTGAAATTCGAATCTAAGAGTTTCTGGCTGAGAATGCATGACTTGCCTTTATCATGTATGACAAAAGTCAGAGCTGAACAAATAGGTGCCTCGGTGGGTAAGGTTGAAGATGTTGAAGTGCAGGAGGATGGAAGTGGTTGGGGGAACTTCATAAGAGTACAGGTGCATTTGGATTTAAACAAACCAATTGCAAGAGGGAGAACAGTTAAAGTTAAAGGATGTAGTTATTGGATCCCTTTAATATACGAGAAACTACCTAAGATTTGTTTCTCTTGTGGTTGCATTGTACATGGAGAGGAGGGCTATAATGGGTATAAAGTCCAGAGGGAGGGTGAAACTGAATAGTATGGTTCTTGGCTGCGGGCAAAGCAGCTAAATAGAACCAGGGGCTATAGTGGAGGTATATGGAGAAGGGAGGAAGGGAGTTGGTGGAGGAAGGAGGAAGGAGGAAGAAAACATGAATCAAAAAGGGGTGGAGAGTCTTAATAGTAAGGAGAAGAATGAGAGGGGGGAACGATGGGTAGGGGCAGAAGTGGGTGAGAGTGTTAATACTGAGATAGTTAGAAGTCAAGAAGAGAGAGTGGAAAAAAGTATGGAAGAAGTGGAGAAAAACACTAAGGAGAAAGGGATTGGGGAAATGGCATGTACTATGGAAGAAAATATTTTGAATGGGATGGAAAATTATGAAAGAAATGAGTTGGTGGTTAAGGGGGGTAAGGCAAGAGGGGGTGAGAGTTCTGAGATAGAAAGTCAGCAAGTTAAGAAGGGGGGATGGAAAAGAAAGGCCAGGGCAAAAGTGAAGAATATTGAGACTGTTTCTTCAGGTGAAATGCAGAAAAAAAGAAACTGTGAAGAGGGTGGGGCAGGAGAGGATGCAGGCACTAAAAAGAAGGGGAGATGGGGTAGTGAGGATGGAGAGGTGGGAAACTCAATCATAGTGGTGGCGGCTGTTTCTCAGCCCCGCTAAGCATTATGAAACTCTTAAGTTGGAACTGTCGAGGGTTGGGGAACCCTCAGACTATTCAAGATCTCTGCAATATGGCAGAGAAGAATAAACCCAACTTAGTGTTCATTATGGAAACTAAGTTTGTGAGAAAAAGTTTTGCAAACTTAAAGAAGAGATTAAATTGTGAAGGCTGTTTTGTGGTAAAAGCAGTAGGAAAAGGAGGGGGTTTGGTTTTGTTATGGAATGCTCAAGTGAGAGTGGAAGTTGTTAATTACTCTTAAAGACACATAAATGTTTGGGTAGAGGAGGAAGAAGAGAAAGGTTGGTTACTAACCTGTTTCTATGGGCATCCAAAAACTATAAAAAGAAAAGAGAGTTGGAATTTGTTGAAGTGTTTCAAGCCTCTAAGTGGTATTGGTTGGTGTATAGTGGGGGATTTCAACGAGATTCTTACAAATGATGAAAAATGGGGGGGAAGACCAAGGCCAGAAAGTTAAATGGAGTTGTTTATGGAAGTTTTACAGGAAGGTAATCTGCATGATCTTGGGTGGAAAGGGCAGAAATATACATGGAGTAATTCTCATGGGGATGAATCTTTCACGAAGGAAAGATTAGACAGGGCAATTGCAAACCATGATTGGATTGAGACTTATAAAGAATCATGGGTGGAGATTTTGGCAGCCAGGACTTCAGACCATAAGCCCCTTCTGTTGCATATTGTAAAACTAGAAAATAGAAGGTGGGGGAGGATGAGAAGTTTTAAATATGAGGCTTACTAGGCTCTTGATGAGGACTGTAAGAAGGTTCTAAAAGAGGTATGGAAAAAGAAAGAGTCAGAAAGGTCAGGGCCTAATGTAGTAGTGGATTTATTGAAGAGAAGTGGGGTTGCACTACTCAGATGGAGTAAAAAAAAGAGGATGGGGGGAACAAGGAGATAGAAGAAAAAATTAAAATTTAGCAAAGATTACAAAAAGAGGAGAGTGGCTGCAACATTGAAGAGATAAGGCAAGTAAAAAAGGAGCTGAACCTGTTACTGGAAAAAGAAAATATCAGATGGAAACAAAGGGCTAAATGTAATTGGTATAGGCATGGAGATAGAAACACTAAATATTTCCATGCATGTGCCAATCAGAGAAGGAAAAGAAATTTCATTAAGTTTGTATATGATGAAGATAACAGGAAATGGGATGGGCATAAAGAAATTGAAGCAAATTTCAGAGCATATTTTTAGAAATTGTTCCAATCTTCAAACCCAAGTGGAGAGGATATTGAAGCATGTTTGGAAAGCTTGGCAGCAAGGGTGACTCCCGAGATGAATGATAATCTTATGAAGAATTATTCTAGATTGGAGGTGGAACAAGCTTTAAAGCAAAGGGCACCACTAAAAGCTCCTGGTCTAGATGGTTTTGGACCATGCTTCTATCAAAACCATTGGGAGGTGGTCCCAGAGGAGGTTTGTTCTTTTGCTCTGGCTTTTTTAAATGGAAATACTATGGAACCTGCCCTTAACCACACACATATAGCTCTGATTCCCAAGTGTAAAGAACCAAAAAAAGCTAGTGAGTATAGACCTATAAGCCTATGTAATGTCATGTATAAAATAGTTTCCAAAACTATTTCAAATAGGCTTAAAAAAGTCCTTTCTATCATAATTTTCCCAACACAAAGTGCCTTCCTACCAGGGAGATTGATAATGATAATATAATGGTGGCTTACGAGTTGTTGCATTCTATGAAGTTCAGAAAGAAAGGGAGAGAAGGAAGTATGGCATTAAAATTAGATATGTCAAAAGCTTATGATAGGGTGGAGTGGCTGTTCTTGGAGGCTGTTATGACTAAGTTAGGCTTTCATAAGGATTGGGTGAAATTGGTTATGAGTTGTGTAAATTCAGTTTCATTTTCTATTCTAATAAATGGATGTCCTGGGCTTAAGTTCTGGCCTAAAAGGGGCTTGAGGCAGGGGGACCTTTGTCACCCTATCTCTTTATTCTTTGTGCTGAAGGGCTGAGTACCCTATTGAACTCTTATGAAAATCAAAAGTTGACAAGAGGAGTGCAAGTAGTTCGAGGGGGTATGAGTATAAACCACTTATTATTTGCTGATGACTGTATTCTTTTTGGAAGAGCCAAGATAGAAGAGTGGAATAAACTGCAAGAGGTGTTGAAAAAATATGAAAAAGCTTCTAGGCAGTTTCTAAATAAAGAAAAAACCTTTGTGTTCTTTAGTAGTAATACAAGGAAGGGGGATAAAAAGAGGATAGTAGAAGTAGGTTTGTCTGTGGCTTGTGATAGTTATGAGAAATATTTGGGCCTTCCTACTATGATAGGTAGATCCAGCTTCAACACCTTCAGAATATTAAAAAGAGAGAATATGGCAGAGGATTACAAGTTGGAAGAACACTTTCTTATCCCAAGCTGGGAAAGAAATCTTGATCAAGGCAGTTTTACAGGCGATACCCACTTATACTATGTCGGTTTTCAAACTTCTAAGGAAGCTATGCTATGAGATAAACATGCTTTTCTCGAGATTCTGGTGGGGCAAGCAGCAGGAAGGTAATTGTATACATTGGAGGAAATGGGAGAAATTGGGAAAGCAGAGAGGGAAGGGAGGGTTAGGATTCAAGGATTTGGAGTCTTTTAACTTGGCTTTTCTAGCAAAGCAAGGTTGAAGGCTTATTAAGTATCCATCTTCCTTAGCTAGTGTGATTTACAAAGAGAAACATTATAGGTATTCCAGTTTTTTGGAAGCCAAACTGAGCTCTAAGCCTTCTCTCATTTGGAAAAGTGTTTGGGATGCTAGAAGCCTTGTGAAAGAAGGGATAAGGTGGAGAGTGGGGGATGGCAGTAAGATAAATATATGGGGCACAAAATGGCTGTCCACTCCCTCATCTTTTTCTATATAGTCACCAGTTTCTGTTTTGCAGGCAGATGCTAAAGTTGAAGAACTTATTGACAAGCAAAGGAGGGAGTGGAATGAGAATAAAATCCGTGCCATCTTTAAGCAGGAGGAAACTGAACAGATTTTGAGAATTCCACTAAGTAGAGGGATGGCACAAGATAGAATATATTGGGGACCTACAAAGAAGGAGGTCTTCTCGGTGGGCAGTGCATACTACTTACAATTGGAAAGAATGAAGAGGGAGAAGGGTGAAAGTTCCTTGAGGGACCATATGGATGAAAGATGGAGATACACATGGGATCTAACAGTGCCCAGTGTTACAAAATTATTCTTATGGAAGGCTGGGAATGATCTTCTACCTACTAAGGGAAACCTGTTTAAAAGGAAGATAGTGGAAGAAAGGTCCTGTCCAGTGTGCAATGCAGAGATTGAAACTATAATGCATGTGCTTTGGACTTGCCTTGTAGCAAATGACATATGGGCAGAAACAGAAAGTATAGTCCATAAATGGAGCAGGAAAGAAGAAGATTTTATGGGGTTATGGGAGAGAATGATGCAGAGTTTGAGTAAAAACCAGATGGAAGAGGTAGCTATGATATTCAGAAGAGTATGGTTGCGTAGAAACACTTTTGTTTTTGAAAAAAAGATGCTATGCCCTAAAGGAGTAATAAGGTCAGCAAGGGAAGCTTTATTAGAGTATCAGAATGCCCAGGTTCCTCAAATTCTTGAAAAACAGGTCCAAGGGTCTTCTAGAGAGGCTCAAAAATGGGAAAAACCAGTTGGTGGATATGTAAAAGTGAACTGGGATGCTTCCTTAGAATAAAAAAAAAAAAAAATGGGAGTGAGAATTATTATAAGGGATGAAGAGGGAGACCCGATGGTGGCTGTATGTGACCAACAGAATTATGTTGAAGATCCCATGGTGGCAGAGTGCATTGCTTTGCGTAAAGCTTTGGAATTATGCATTGATCTTAACATAAGGAAGGCAATTTTTGAAGGGGATGCAAAAACTGTTATTATGGCAGTAAATAGGGAAGGAGAGGAAATGTCATGCATTGGTTCTTTGGTTGAAGATGTAAAGTTTTTCTTTAAAAAGAATAGAGATTGGCAGCTGCAATTTACATATAGAGAAAACAATACAGTAGCACATTCTTTAGTTAGGACTGCTTTAGGCTTGTTAGAGCAAATAGTATGGATAAAAGATATGCCAGCCTTCGTTGTGAAGGAGCTGGAATATGACAAGCTTTGTAGAAGTGAAATTCATCAATGAAATACTGAGGTATCATTTCAAAGAAAAAAAAAAGCCTTGGTTTTTTAATATCTATGATTTATTTTACTTGTCAATATGATTGTTACCATAGTAATAATTTGTCACATGTAGAGGCTTAAATTACAAGGCACTATCATCTTTCTTTAGGAATTCGATGTAGGATCAATAGCTTTCAACCTCTCTCACATTACAATCCAAAGACATTTGAGACAACATTCTTCTAGTAGTGTAAATTGGTCAACTTTTAGAAAGATTATTGCCCTTTTTTTAATTGTTCTCACTTTTGGCAAAGGAATATCATGTACAAGAATTAAAACTCGGGAGTTATAAAAATTACAAGCCTAGTCCTAAAACAAAGCAAAACTTTGCTATTTATCTATATATACATTAACTAAAAGAAGAATATATTAATAGAAAATCTATTCAATGTAACTTATGTACATTTTGAGACATGTTAACCTATGTACATTCTATGCCAAAACTTTGGTAAACCAAGTAAGTCTAATTTGTATTCGCCCAAGTTAAGTTGAGCATGTGAGAATAGAAAACATATGCTTAAGAGAAACCCTTAGTGCCAAATTTAGCTAACTGCTTGGTAGAACTCGATACAGTTGGACTCTCCATTTTAGACTTCATTAGCCTAGGTGGATTTCGAATACAGTTTTTTAAAAGTTATGCTACTTTAAAGTATAGACATTCTGAGACTCATTATAGGTTTAAAAAAAAGTCAAAATACTAATACCTTTTTCACATGGTTGGATCAAAAGACGTAAAAGAGAAACAACACCCTCATATGTTGCCAAAACAGGCTCAACCACTAATAGTTTTCTTCCTTTTACAATTAATTACAAAAATAAAAGAAATTAAAACATTATTGGTGCAACCAAATTGAGATATTTTCACTAAAAGAATATTTTAACTCAAAAATATAACCAAACATAGAACATTTTCAAGACTTTAATTAACAACATCATCATTAATTATTCTAAAAAGGTTAATTATCGTGAGACCTTTCAATATTTTTTTAATGAATAGTTCAAATGATCTTAATCATAAGTTTGAAAGAATCTTTCTTCCTCTCCTTCTCTGAAGGGTGGGGTTTTTTGACGCTTTGCTTTGACAAAGCTCTTGTCTCTTAAACTTAATCTGAAGAATGTCTTAGAATGGTAGAAGATACAAGAATATAGGAAGGGTTGAAACTGACAGCTAAAGAACAACATGAGATCATTCTGTCAGAGGAAGTAGTGAACTTTTCAAAGAATGGAGCAAGCCAGGAAATAAAAGATCCCAAGTTGTTTTCCACTTCCAAACTTGTAGGTATTGAAGAATTCCTTTTATTTGTTGAACAACAGTGACTAAAGATATGAACTCCACTCTTATTAAAAATTTCACTGCATTAGAAGTCAAGGAGGCAATCTTTAGTACGAATCCTTTAGGTTCCCCTGGACTTGATGGATTTCTTGCTACCTCCGACCAGGATCATTGGGACATAGTGGGATCAACTATAAGTGATGTAGTGTTAAAGGTTCTCAATGAAGGTAAATGGTTTGAAAGGTTGAATGACAATCACATAGCACTCATACCAAAGATAAAATCACCTTCCCAAGTTACAGAGTCCAGGCCCATATGCCTTTTTAATGTTTTCTATAAAATAATTACAAAGGTGATGGCCAGTAGATTAAAGATCATACTCCTTGATATTATTTCTCTTACCCAGACAATTTTTTTTCTGGCAGACTCATAACTGACAATGTAATTGTGGTGTTTGAATCCCTACATACAATGAGGAATAGGAAGAAAGGAAAGGAAGGTTTCGTGGCTTTTAAACTTGACATGAGCAAAACTTTTGACGAAATTGAATGGGAATTCCTTAGATCTATCATGCAAAAATTGGGATTTTCTCAAATGTGGATTGATCTTACTTTGAAATGTGTATCCTCGATTTCATACTCACTTCTTATTGATGGTGTTCCATAGAAAAATTTCAATCCAACTTGGGGGATTTGGCAAGGTGATCCACTTTCACCCCACCTCTTCATCTTTTGTATTGAAGCACTTGTAACCTTCCCAATAGAGTTGAAGCATCTAGTTTGATCACTGGTCTCCCCCGGGCAAAGGTCAAATCCACATAAATCACTTATTTTTTTTACAGATGACAGCTTGCTTAATTACAAGGAAAATTCTTTGGAGTGGAGGGGGCTCTTCACCCTACTAGTCTCATATGAAAAGGCCTCAAATCAAAGACTAAACAAAGAGAAGACTTCCATCTTTTTTAGCAAGAATGCTAATGAAGGAACAAAGGATATTATTACTAGCATAGTAGGAATCAGAGGCGCAAACTCTTATGAAAAATACATGGGCCTTCCAGCTCTTGTGGGGAGATCAAGATCTCACTCTTTTAGAGGTGTTTTTGATAAGGTGAAAGATAGATTGAGAAACTTGAAGTTGAAATTTCTCACACAAGCAGGCAAGGAAATCTTGTTCAATTAGTTCTCCAACCCATTCCCCCTTATTGAATGTGTATCTTCAAGCTTCCCAAGTAGTTGTTACATTATCTAAATAAGCTTATGAAGAGTTACTAGTGGGGTCAGAAAGCTCAAGAGCACAAAATTCATTGGGTAAGTTGGAATTAAATGAGGAAGTCAAAAAGCATAGGAGGTCTCGGGTTTAGGGATTTTGAAAACTTCAATATTGCTTTGCGTGCAAAGTATCGTTGGAGATTAATCTAAAATCCGTATTCTCTTGCAGCACAGATCCTCAAAGGAAAATACTTCCAAGCAACCTCTTTCTCAAGCAAAAGTAGGGCACAACTCATCCTACTTATGGCAAAGCATTTTGGTTGCAAGACCTTTGCTTGAAGGACTTGTGTAGAGTGTAGCAGATGGAGAATCAGTTGATATCTGGACGGACAAGTGGCTTCCACAACAAAACACCTTCAAGCCCTAGAGTTCCATTAGACTTCTACAAGCAGATACTAAAGTTTTAGCTCTCTTCGATAAGGATACCAATCATGGAAGCACTCACTAGTATATGCCATTTTCTCAAAGGAAAAAGCTGCCTTATCAATCTATTCCTATTATTCCTTATAGAAGATCTGATAAGTTGATTTGAAGGTGCATCACAATAGGAGATTTTAATGTCAAGAGTGCTTACCACCTCAAAGGAGAATTGCAGGAAAGAGACTTAGGCCAATCATCAGCTTGCTTAAATCAAAAAGATACCTGGACAAATATATGGCACTTGGCCATTCTAAATGCAAACAAAACATTCCAATGAAGAGCTTGTGTCCATGCCCTTCAACCAATCTAACCTGTTGAGGAGGACAATTGTTGATACCTCTTTATGCCCAATCTGTAAGCAAGAACCTAAAACAACAGAGCATGCCCTTGGGGAATGTCTCTCAGTTCGAGATGTGTGGGGACAACGTGCAAACAAAATTCAAAAGTGTGGATTCCAGAACAAACTTTCAAAGATATAGTAGACTTTGTTTGGAATCTTAGATGAGGAAGAAATTCTTGAGTTTGCTGTCACAGCTTGAAGATCTGGAAAAGTTCACTCATCCTCATACTCTTGTCTAGCAATCAAAATACTACTTGAAAACCTCAAATGGATTCGACATGCCAATAGCAAGTCTTCTAATGTCATGGATCTAAATGGAAGTTGGAAGGCTCCACCACAAAGTCAGTTTAAATTAAATTGGGTTGCAGCTTTGGACAAGGTTCAATCTAAGGAGGGAATAGGTGCTATTATCCGTGACTAGGAGGATACTATCTTGGCAATAATGAGAATGAAGAATATAATTGTCTTCCCTGACCCTCTACTGGTAGAAACTTTTGCAGTCCTTCAAGCCATTCTATTTTGCAATGACTTGGGATACAAGAACATAAGTTTAGAAGGTGATGCTTTACAAGTAATCCAATGCCTCAATGCTTATGTAGAGATTGACTCTTATCTAGGAATGCTTATTTCAGATACAAGATCGAGTTTGGCATCCTTTGACTCATGGTCTATTAACCATACAATGAGGACTAATAACATGGTGGCCCATGACTTAGGTAATAATGGATTAGGTATCAAGGACATTGTCATTGTATTGGAGGAAATCTCTTCATGTATTCAATCTCTTTTACATAGCATTGTTAATAAAGTATGTCTTTTTATAAATAAATAAATACTTCAGATGAATTTTTTGCAATTTCTACCACTACCCAAAAGTAAGAGCATAAAACTACCTAACATATGATATATAATTGTCTTCTCGTCATTTCAAAATATATCATAGGCTTTACATATTCACCTCATAAAATTTCCTCTAACAAACCCAAATCTGTAGCTTGAAAGGCTAATTAATTCATGGGCATTTCTTGACATTTGTTTTTTTTTTTTTTTTTTCCATTTTCAACCACTCAACAATTTATGGAAGACGATCTCAACCTACTATTAATTAGAACGATAAATACTATGCGGTGAGATGGTATTAATATCCATTTATGTTTGATTTTTTTTTTATTTTAAAAAATAATAGTTGATTTAATAATTAATGGATATTACCACTTTAATATATAATGAGATGGAAGTGAGATGTAATATATACATTACTCCATTAAAATAGTAAACTATTGAGAAGGTGATGTTAATATTACGCCTCACACTTTAACTACCTATTGGATGGTAGTAAGGTCTTCTCTTTTCTTTCAAAAAGAATATATAAGAAGAAAATCATTCAAATATATGCAGTGCCACTCGATCGATTGACAAATTACTAAACTAAAGTGCATACAAATATCTCAATCTAATTAGAAGTAATTTCTTGAATTCTTTTTTATTTTTATTTTTTATTTTATGATAATTATAAGTATTAGTTTATTTGTTGATATTACTTGGAGAAGATACTCTCCGTCACGCTTGAAATGAATAGTATTCCTGTAATATGAAACATTGAAAATTAAATGATTATAATACCCATGATTTAAATTATCCATTTCAAGTGAAATAAAAATAAAAAATAAAAATATATTCCGACATTACCTAGGGTCATGGGTACCCTAGTTATTAATTGAAAAAACAAATTGCAAATTGTCTCAATAACAACAAAACAACTAGCAAATACTTGCGTTTTGTGGGGAAAAAGGAGAATTTCAACCTATTTTTTCTTGGCTTTTCGGGTAATCGAAAATAGTCATTTTGGATATCTTACCAAAGAACAATATGCAAATCATCTTAATAGGTACGATAAGAAGAACTTCCACTTGTCGACTTGTGTTTATTGTAATTCAGAAAATTAATTCAAGTATCTCATGGCCATATCAAGACATGACGAAAATAGAACTCCTATCATTCAAAGTATATACTTGAAAATGCATCAAGATTTATGATTAAATTAGTATATCAAAATAAACATATATATATATATCCATTTTATGTTGGAAAAAGTATAAATTAAAGAAAATTAAAAACATAGAAATGTTTTTTTTTCCCCTTAATATTAACCTTTCAACTAAATTAATTAATTATTGACAATCATCTATGAGTGAACAATTCTTTTACTAAATTTTGTAACAACTGATCTTCATATATTAATTACCAAGCAATGATGTAGGTGAATTAGAGTATAATGAAGCTCAACTGACAGATTTGATATTAATAGCATTGGACTACCTCAAGAAGGCAAATTAGTGCAAAATTGACAGAAAAAGATAAAGATTCTTTGGTTTGGAGAGAAATTATAAGCATTCCTCCGTTGGGTTAGGAATGGCAACATTCCTTAGTTGGGCAATGAAAGATCAACATTCCTTGAGCATCCCCATCCGATTTTACTTTCTCATCCCTATAATTTAACTCAAATATTCATTTCCTCAAATTTATCCTTAAAATTTGTTTATTTTCTAAAAACCTCATACATCTCATTCCTCATCCCTATCTCTATTCTTTTAAATAATATTTCTCTATTATTTTTTTATTACTTTTTTCTCTCTCTTCCATTTACAATCTTAATTACTAACTGTTTTGTCTTATTATCTTTTTTTTTTTTAAATATCACTTTCTACTAAATATTTATTGGAGATTAAGACTATCCAATACAGTATTTTTTTTTTTAAATTGAAATTCGTAGGAATAAAATAAAATGTTTTTATTAATTAGTGCATTTTCTGATGTGATGACAAATTTAATTAGATCCGGACTCAATATCTCTAATGAAAAACCGAAAGTCACGTATTGATGATAAAATTTTTTAATTGGATGCAACGGTAATATTTCAGCAACTTTTCTTCAACGGTAATATTTTCTGTCTTAACTACGAACGGTAATATTTTTTATTTTTTCTCCAATGGTAATATTTTTTGTTTTTTTTCCAACGGTAATATTTTTTATTTTTTCTCCAACGGTAAATTTTTTAATCTTTTCTCCAACGGTAACTTTTTTTGTCTTCTCTCAAACGGTAACATTTTTACTCCTATGTCAGACGATAGTAGTAATTCCTCTATAAATATGCAAACTCAAGCCTCATTTCCTCTATACAAACCAAACTTCTATTGCATCCTTTCATCTCCCACTCCTTTCATCATATGGCTCGTACTTTCTTTCGCAAATTATTGACATACGTATCATCTGAAGATGATAGCGATGTTCAAAACATGGAGGCGGATGGTCAGTCATCAAGGCGACGTGGCAATAGCCAACGTCGTAAGTTTATTCGACGTGATCATGTTCAGGGACACGAGCGTCTATTTCATGATTACTTTGCTGAAAATCCAGTCTATCCCTCGAATCTATTTCGAAGGAGATTTCGGATGAGTCGTCCCCTATTTCTTCGTATTCTAAATGAAGTAGAGTCTTACGACCCGTACTTCGTCCAGAGAAGAGATAATGCCGGCCGACTCGGTTTATCTTGTATGCAAAAAATCACCGCAGCACTTAGAATGCTAGCGTATGGGGTTACTGGAGATTTTATGGATGAATACATACGTATTGGTGAAAGCATCGCAATGGAGAGCCTAAAAAAATTTTCTGAGACAGTAGTAACTGTTTTCTCAGAAGAATATCTAAGGTCTCCAACTGCTAATGATATAGCCCGATTGCTTGCAGTTGGTGAACAACAAGGATTCCCAGGAATGCTGGGAAGCATTGATTGCATGCATTGGAAGTGGAAAAATTGTCCCGCAGCTTGGAAAGGTATGTACTCTGGCCACATCCGTGAACCAACTATTATTTTAGAAGCAGTTGCTTCATATGATCTCTGGATATGGCATGCCTTTTTTGGTATGCCCGGTTCACATAACGATATTAATGTGCTAGAGAGATCTTTTGTTTTTACGGAACTTGCCCAAGGGCGTGCTCCTCCAGTTAATTACACTATTAATGGCAACGACTATACTATGGGCTATTACCTTGCGGACGGTATTTATCCCAAGTGGCAAACTTTTGTGAAGACGATTCCATCACCACGTGGAAATAAGAAGAAAAATTTTGTGAAAGCACAAGAATCTGCAAGAAAAGATGTCGAGCGTGCATTCGAGGTACTTCAACAACGATTTGCTATCATTCGTGGACCTTCCCAAATGTTTAAAGTGAAGGAACTAACGAATATAATGAAAACATGTGTTATTCTACATAATATGATAATTGAAGACGAGCGTGATGATAGTGAGTGTCTGAACATCGAATATGATCAACTTGATGATAATCTCCCCGAATTGTCGCGCAATCATACAACTGAGCTTACAGACTTCATCCAGCATCATCATGATATTAGAGATAGCTCGGCTCATCATCAGATTCAAGAAGATCTAATTGAACATCAATGGCTTTTACATTCACAACATTAGTCAGGGTTGCTTTACCTTTTATTATTTCCTTAATGTAATTGGGCTCCTATGTTTAAGTTAATCGGATTTGCATTTGTATTTCGTTATTGTTATCAATTTCCCGAATATATTAATGGTAATCGAGTTTGTTTCTGAAAATGTCGTTGAGTCATTAATTGCACAACCATCATCATACTTCCCATATTATCAAATACAAAAAAGATTAATTACATGTATTTTTACACATATATAATTGTGTCAAACATAAAATAAGAAATCAAATACAAAATAATCAATCCAAATCGTCGGACCGACTGCGTCTCGCCATGACCTCCCTCTGGAGTTGCTGGAAAAACTCCCGCTGCAATTCTGGCATGACACTCACATCCATCATCATAATGCGCTGATCTGATTCCTTCTTCGCGAACTCCACTTTCTCAGCTTCCAACCGCAGCCGTTCGTCCTCTTGACGTAATTTTCTGGTTTCCGTCTCCTTGTCATACGCCATCTTCTCAGCTTTAAGACGAAAAAACTCTTTCTCCTGAGCACGTGACTCCTCCAACAGAGTATACTTCATCTTCCTGAGTTGGAAGTTCTCCTTTGCATGCTGGCCTTGGGCCTTTCGTTTTCCTTTCTCAGATTTCCTTCCAATTGGTCGGTCGAGCTCGATAACTTCATTCTCCATCACATGATCCGCCTCGAGATCAAAAACTAAATCAACTGTAGCTCCAGAACATCGAGTTGGGGTCGGGGATGGGGACATCGTCTTCCTCCGCTTTGGATCCTCCTTTGTGGCGTGCCAAATCCACTTAGGTTGGTCCTTCAACAGGTGCCAACAATGCTGGAACTGGAATGAACATTTCTCGAGTGATTGGTACATAAGCTTCGCCTTCTCAAACTTGCATGAGAAAAAAATTAAAATATTAAACAAATGTTCGGTTCGAGAAATTAAACACAAATTACTGAAGTAATGATTTGGAAATTCTACCTTATCTTGTTCGGTCATGCCACTTTGATTTAACCCTTCAACTTGGGTTAGTTTCGCACAAAATTTGTTTGTGGCATTTTGGATCACCGACCACCGGTGAATTAAGGATTTTATTGTCCACTCATTTGTGGTTTCTTTAAATTGTTGAAAGTACTCAAAAATTTTTTCCCAAAGCTGGGAGTGTTTTTGATCTGTTCCCTGGACGGCATCAAGGCTACAATTTAGCCATGCGGAGACAAGTAACTTGTCTTCCTCGGGGGTAAAATTCGCACCCCTCACTGATTTCCTAACGCCGATAGGCTCGTTAGGGGGTAGAGGTGGAGAGTCATCAAAGATCAATGGAGATGTTCCACATTGCCCATCATAAGTGGGCTCAAGTTGAGGATCTTCACTTAGGAGGTTGGTGAAGTACATATGACCAGGGTCTTGTGAATCCATCTCTAATAAAACCCCAAAATGTTAGAGCCCAAATAACTTGGAAAAATTTACATCTTTTGTTCGGGGCTCAGGAACCGAATGGTGACATCAAAGATTTTTGGCCACCCACTCATGGCTGCAACACCGATTGCCAGTACTTGTTGGCCGTCCGGGTTACCTCGCCATTGAGGAGATGGCCAATCATATCCCGTATCCCCACATGCGGTTGTTATCATCACAGCCGAGGGGGTTTACTTTACACATTAATTATATTCACAACATAATACAAAACACCAACCAAAACAGTATGCAAATCACAAATAAAAAAATAAGAGCATCCCCATCCGAATCAAGTATTTATTATAATATAAAATATATTAATTACTAAAACGGCTCAGAATGGTGTAAATATTGACAGCATGCGTAAGTAAGGCCCCGAACATCGAATGGCTGCAAAACCCCACCCGAACCCCGATTGCATTTTGTGAAAAGTATCACAAACTGTAATATGGTCATCCGGATGAGGATTACCCCGCCATAACGTGGGTCCCTAATTAACACTAGTGAATTAAGCCCCCCTATAACACCATCATCATAGCCTATTGGAATGCATCCCTAGCCCGATATATATGAAACACTGCAAATGATATACAAGAATGGCACAAAAATTAATTAACGGAAATGGCTATTAATCTGAAAACAGAATCTGCACAGACCAATAATATTAACATGGAAGCTCAAATAAAATAATCAGAAAACAAATAATAACTTCAGTCATCGAGACAGTTCATCACTGTATTCAACTATCAAATTTGTTCAAAATGAAGGGTAAATGAATATCCACCAACCACAAAAAGCCACATATGGACTGAGTACACATTTTCAAAAGAAATTGGAAAGGTATAAGTGCAAAAATAAATACCAGAAAACCACGCCCCTAACCCATTAGATATAAAGTCCAAAAATCAATCCCTACAGACTTCACACCTAAATGAGATACCAAGGAAACTTAATGGTAATATTGCACATGTTATTGGCATAACAAACATCACACCTATCAATATAGATTGCAGAGAACCACAAAAATCAGTAGAATTTAACTCAAATTTTGGAAGATTTCTCAGCTTGCCAAACATAATTTTCAGTTTATACAACTACATAACCAAATATGTTCCACATAGAAAGCCACAAATGAAATCAGCACTTCCCAAATTCTGGCATGGTAATCGAAACAACACTCCCAAAGGCTCAAAAATCTGTCCAGCGATTATCAGAGCAATAAGGATATCAACAACCATCCAAATAACCCAAACAGAGCAACAATAATTCTCATTTTCAGACCCAGTTAAATTGCTCAACAAATCTAGTATTTTGAGCAAGAAAAGATTACTAAATACATAAAAAAAAAAATCTGCATAGAAGAACATACATAACCACAAAGTTTCAGATCCAAACAATATCAATTTCGGCCCTTCAACAGATATCAGTGTAGTTATCAAATCTCAGAGAAATGGTAATCGAAACAACAAATTCTCAGCAACCCAATTTCTCCAACCATTTTCAGCGCCTATTTTGAGCAAGAATAGCTAGGGTTTTCAGATCGTATATACAAAAATCTAGAGGTTTAAGTAAAATTAGATCACGGTAAATCACTGCAACCATGATTAAACCGAGATGGAGGATTTTGTTTTTGAGATAGAGAAGCTCGGTGGCCAGCCATGGAGGATGCCCGGTTCACAAAGTCCAGCCATGGAAGGTGCCGAAACATAGAAAGAGATAGGCCAATAGGTGAGAAACCAGCCATGGAGGAAAGCGAAAGTTTAGAGATTACCCACATTCGGTGCAAGCTTCGTCTGATTGCGAGGGAGGAGTCGAGGAGGTGATTTCGCACGGCCACCCAACTGTCTAGAGAAGAGAAACGCGGGACCAAGAAAGAGAAAAACAATTTGGAGACAAACAGTAGATGCACAAATATGAGATATCACTGTACAAACCGGAAACCCAAATCGCATTTTAGGGATTGGGATGGAGAGCCATTTTCATCAAAACCCTAAAATTTATCCTCAAATTTTAGGAAAAATCTCGGTATGGGGATGCTGATGGGGATGCTCTTAGCCATCTGTGTTAAAATTGCACATACGACCGCAACTCAAAAAATTCTTTTCAGTACAAACATCATGGCCACCATGCTACACCTAGTACTCCCTGTTTTGTGCCCAATATCAGCCGTCCCCCCCTAAATCGTCATTTTAAGTTATTTTTTTATTTTTGTTATTTTTCATATATGGTAATGCTTATTTTTAGCAACGATAATTTTATTCTAGATTTTAGCAAGACATCTAATTTTATTCGTATTTTATTATTTGGTTGTAATTGAAATTTTGTTTTTTTCCCTTAATTATTGTAACCCGGCTTGTGGTTTTTAGAAGATATATTCAAGTTTTATAAAGAAACTCTAATCTGAAAGTGCTCTATTTGCGTTTTTCTCAATCTAAATATGTATCCAACTTACGTTGTTGTACTAACTGGCATCCGCTTCAAGAATACTCAACTGGACACTTACAAACATTATAATAAAAACATTAATGCTATTCATTTAAAAAGGAATAATAAATCAAAATCTGAGGGTAAAGGGCCCCTCTCGTTCGATCTTATCATCATCCATTTCTATAATTCTTCTTTTAAGAAAGTTAATTCTAAATGCTTTTTTTTCTTAATTATTATTTTTTGGATAAGCTTCTTTTTCTTCTTCTCACTATTGCTATTTTTGTTGCTTTCTGGGTTAAATCACTCAGATGATCCAAGCTGGAAGATGGTACTTACATAGGCCTACCTGCTTAGGGTGCCTTTATTTTAACCAGCAGGATTAAAAAGAAATCAATGGAATCATTGCTCTCCTTTTCCATAAAGTTGGTCAGTATGTGATAGAAAAACACGTTCTTATCTCAAAATACATCTTTTTAAAGCTCTAAAGTTCAGTAGGAGCCAGAAGATGGTTAAAGCTTAAGAGAATTATTGTCGTTAAAGTATGCCTTTGTATAAACAAAATCTTAGAACGTGTTTGCTTTGCGAAACATGTTATTGACTATATCTTTATAAAAATATTTAATGCTAACTTTATAGATTTAAAAAATAAATAAAATCATGATCCACCACGCCATTTGATTTTTGCACAACTAGGAGATTAATATCATATTATTCAAGAGAAATACTATTATATTCCCTAATTTATACCACTTATTTTGTTCTCTTGTAGAACTACCGTATAGTGTCACGCAGCTTAGTAAAAAAAATTGAAAACACAAACATAAAAAAGTAGAGAGAGTCTAAGATTTTAGTCTTCATCTTGTTGTATTTTCAGGCTTTATTATATTTTGAGTTTATATTTTTAATTTTTTTTTTGTAATAAGCCACGTATGCCACATCAAAGCGACAAAGTGAATGATATAAATTAAAGACATAGTAGCATTAGTCTATTACTTAATCCACTAAGTATTATTGCAAGGATTAAATATTTTAGATTTTTTTAATCTAAAATTTTAGATTTAAGTTGTTAGAGAAATAGATGCATTTATAGTAGATTGAATGAATTTCATAAAATATTTTTAAATGATCAATAAATTCGTCACAGCTCGAAGTTTATGTTACTATTTCTTTTTAAATTATAAAAATTATTAAATTAGTATAAAAATTATTAAAAATCTAAATTTAAAATATATATGGTTAATCAATCATATTAAGAAGATTTTTCATTTACCTAATCGATGGGTCCAATCATACGTGGGTCCCATTTTATGATAGCGGTAAAGAGACAAAACTTTTGATCTTTTGCTTTTAACAAAAGTCACCAAAGTCCCACACATGTTCATGAAGTGACTACAGCATATAAACACACGTTGTTGCCATTCTAGATAAGCTATAGTTAGATCTTATTTCAGAAGAGATCATCTCATTTTAAATATTTTCAAACTTTTTTTAAAAAATATCATTTAAATAGAAAATATTTTTTTAATTTTATCATCAAATTATTATTTAATTATTATAATTTTTTCATATTTTTAAGTAAAACATAAAAGACAATGCAATTTTTTCAAATTTTAAAACAAAAATTATATTTAAACATTTTTCTAGAAAATTCTTTATCTTCTAAGATGAGATTGTTATTTAGTTTCTCTACATAATTTTCTGAAAATGTAAACAAAATCAATTCTTTTTAAGAGAAAATAATGTAAATATCCACCAAATTGAGTAAAAAATTTCGAGAAATATAACTATGAACTCACTCCATATATATCTAAGAATCTAAGTTTGAATAACAATAAAAAAAAAAATAGAAAAAATCACTGCAAAAAAGGTATTTAAAAGCTCTAACAGACACAAATAAGATAGACTATATATCTCACATACCATACCCTAATTGGGATTTCTTTTGGTGCATAATTTATAAAAATAATCAAGTTGTAGGTTAAATAATTTGAATTTTTGAACAATTTGCTAACTACATGAAAATGATTTTTTTTTTATTTTTTATTTTTAAATTTTGACAGTACCAAACGCAAATTTGTTCTTAATTATTTGCACATTTAATTATATCTAAAAATGAACTTTAACGACGACCCGTAATTGTTTTCCTTCGGATTAACAAACAAACCCTTACTTCTTGTTATAAAAAAAAAAATATCCCTCCTTTGCATAGAGAGAGAGAGAGAGAGAGAGAGAGAGAGAGAGAGAGAGAGAGAGAGAGAGAGAGAAATTATAAATATTAAAAAAGTATTTTTTAGAGAAAAAATTGACTAAAACAATCTATTAAAAAATAATATTACATGATGTAAATCTTTTATATTCTTTTTAAAAAATTGGGATAAATTTGAAATTCATATAAATTTATTTTTATAATAATAAAAAATATTTTTTTATAAAAAAAATGTTAAACTTATATGTAATAAGATTGTATATAATATTATTTTTAAAAAAAATAATATTATAGTAATTCTTTTTTTTTTTTTTTTGGTAAAAACAACGAATAACAGTGAGGGTGACACGTGTGACGTTCGGACAAAGTAGAACCAGGAGGGTGCCACCACAAAGTTACACAACTCAATAATTTCGGGGGGGCTCACTTTGGACCTTGGTGGCTGACTTCAGAGTCATCGCTCGCGCGAGCTTTTTTCCGTGCTCTCTGCCTTCTTCTTCTCGGAACTTCTTCTTCAAATACCGTAGACCATTCTTGTTGTTTCTCAGCATCAATGAAAGCAACACAGATGTAAGGTACTCCAAATATGCTCAGTTCTATGCATTTTTGTTTACTCTCTCTTTCAGTTTTTGTTTGGTAGATATGAAACGGTTAGAAAACAAAATAAAAGAATACTAACCCCAGAGAAGAAGACCCTTTACCCTGATATTTGTTCTTCTTTTTGTTTTTTTTTTCTTTCTTTCTTTCCTTCTGAAGCGCCGACAAAATTAGTACATAACAATATAAATGTTTTCTTCTTCTTGTATTTCCTTTCACTCTACTCAGCAACCAAACAGAAGTTGATATTTGAGTGCTTTTCTTGATCAAGGATGAAACCATACTAGTAAAAGACAATTATATCTAGTGCCTCACTTTTTTTCTCTCGGCAACCAAACAGATCAGCTTATATCGGCTTTTTATTTTCTTATTGTCTTTTTATCACCACTACTCAAGTTGAGAAGGTTGCTTTACATTTGGATCGTTTGTCATGTTGTCTCTAAATTACCGAAGTCTTTGAATTCCAATTAATTTCTACTGCTCAGTGCTGACTGTAAAAACGGGAGTAAGAGTAGTAGAAAGTGATCAAATCGTGTTACGCATTTAAAGTTGTCTCTTGACTTCAGAGTTGACTAGTCGCTCCTCGGAAAAGTAACAAATATTAGTCATAAATTGCTAAAAATATCACATTTCTTCCTCATATTGTTTGGCTTTCAAATTACGTAGCATGGGACATTCTGTAATTCCATTGTAGAGACTATCGTATTTGAACTTCTTCTACTGCAGGGCCTGGATTTTAGTTTTTGATATCTGTAACTAAAAAGCGTGTCAAAATCACGAGTTGGGCTCTTTCTATTGGAGTTCTAATTGGCCGCAGGAATGGGTTCCAGGCGAAATAATTTTGTGAGGTTAGTTTGTTGAAACCCGAGTAGTTCCCCCAACAGTCTCCATTTATTTGCTCGGTTTCCTCTGGTTTGGAATTTGACACTTTAAATGCTTTCTTCCAGGTTTCCAAGTTGGAGTTCGGAGAAATCTTCCAGTTTTGAGCATCAACATTCCATGAACGATCGAAAATTTTCAAGAAACAGTTCTAGAGCCACATTTGACAGATTTTTTGAGAGTTTTCTGAAAGGATTTGGGAGAGGGTCAGAGACAATTAGAGGTTTGAAAAACAACCCAACAAGCATCCCTTCTGTAGATCATGATCAGCCACGAAAAGATCACTCAGGTTCTAAGAAAACTAAAATCTTTGACCCTCAGGATCAATTTCTTCAAACATGGAACAAAATATTTGTTCTCTCTTGTATGGTGTCAGTGGCATTGGACCCACTCTTCTTTTACACCCCAGTTTTTAAGGTGGATGAGGAGAAGAAATGCTTAGACTGTGACTCGGACAAAACTTTGGCGATTATTGCTTCTGTTCTTCGTTCAGTCACAGATGTTTTTTATGCAATTCATATATACTTCCAGTTTCGAACTGGGATTATCCCACCTTCTTCTCGTCATGTGTTTGGAAGGGCAGAGTTGATTGATGATCCTATGGCAATCGCAAAAAGATATTTGTCCTCATACTTCATTATCGACATTCTGGCAATCGTTCCCTGCCCACAGGTATGGGTGTGATATCAGTCAATCTCAAGTATCTGTAATCTGGTTTATTACCATGATAGCTCTGTTACTTTTTACAAGGTGTGTAGATACGTCGCTTATTATGAAACCAATCAAAAAAATCTCAAGGGAAAAAAAAATAATAATAATAAAATAAAATAAAATAAAATTATACAACTTGACGTAGCTACCCTCTGCATAAGTGGTGTGCATGCTTGGTTTGTTTGCATAATATTCATTTGCGACCTACAACTTTTCAAGTTGGAATTCGTTATTTTTCCCATTTTAATTTTTAAATTTTTGTAATGTTTTTTATTTTAAAAAAATAAAAATAAAAAAACATAATATCTCTTAGACTTTTCTTGTCAGAGTGTGTCCTCTGCACTATTTTAGACGATGATATGGGATTTGTTAATTTTGTTTTGAACATAATTGTACTGTCTTTTTTAAATTGTGGGTCTGTAGAAATTTGCAGCATTGACTAAACTATGTCAGTCACCGATGTGTCTTGGAGAGCTATCAATATTATATTTGGCTTGTAATATATGTTAATTAATACTGTATGCTTCCATCACATAAATATATAAATAAATAAATCTCTAAGGTGCAAGTCTCAAAATTGTGACATATTGCAGGTGGTGGTACTTTGGCCGCGAAAAAGTAAAATGCCATGGTTGACGAAGGAAATGTTGAAGTCAGTAATCTTCTCCCAATATGTGCCGAGGCTTTTGCGGATCTACCCACTATATGTAGAAGTAACTAGGACCTCTGGCATTCTGACTGAGACAGCATGGGCTGGAGCTGCTTATAATCTTTTCCTCTACATGCTAGCTAGTCACGTAAATTACATGAATTTTTTTTTTCTGGGTTCAAGTTCTTCAACCTATTAATCCAAGATTGTTTGTTAACGAACAATGTCTGTACCAGGTAGTTGGAGCCTTTTGGTACTTGTTTGGCATAGAACGACAGGCTTCTTGCTGGAAACAAATGTGCAGGAACATTACAGCTACCGGTTGTCAAGATCACAGTTATTACTGCAGTGATGATAAACGGAATAGTACTGAACGTGGCTACTGGGGTAATATTACTCTGGATTGTCGTATTGTCGAACCAGACGATAAAAACGAAACCTCAACTACTGATCCGTTCGACTATGGAATATTTACTAAAGTTTTGAAGTCTGGAGTGGTGGCCGAATCAAATATTACAAGGAAAGTGTCTTACTGCTTCTGGTGGGGTTTGCGTAGTCTGAGGTTAGTAATATATAAATCCTAAGAAAAATATCCCGTCGCGTTCTTGTTTTTCGGTCAGCATTAATATCATTAAATATTATAGGATTTTATCCATATCTCATTTAATACTCTCGAATTCGGATAAGAGATTGATCTCACAGCGAGGGTGGCCGTGGCGTACAAAAATTTTCTTATTAAAGCTTTCTTTCGTATGTTGCAACTTCCAAGCAAAGCTTTCCAACTAATAGTAACCATTTTTAACTTGTGCCCGTCCTTTTCTTTCAGTTCTCTTGGCCAAAACTTGGATACGAGTACATATTTCTGGGAGATAGTCTTTGCTGTTTCCATAGCCATCGCTGGGTTGGTCTTATTCTCATTACTTATAGGCAATATGCAGGTAATACTTTGGTCCTCATGATGGATTCTCTTGCCAATCTATAATCTATTATTGTATCATTATGAGAACATTTTCATGCACTTCTAATTTTGTCAATGTACAAAACCTTCCAACTAATGGTTTTATACAGAATCAGATTCTCAGCTAATTCATTAATATAAATTACATGCTTGATTATTTGTATATATACTCCAGCCATCTTCAATCAACAGTTCTTGTATTCTATTTTAGCCTTGTAGCTGCTATGTTGCCAAGGAAAATATGATGATATGCGTCTGTCTTTCTAATTCTATCATTCAACTTCGACTAAAACCCCATTTGCAGAGCAGTACGCATAGTTCTAGAATGGACTAAGGTGATCTCATGTTTTTTGTGATGTTATAGAGATATTTGCAATCCACAACAGTGAGAGTAGAAGAAATGAGAGTGAGAAAGACTGATGCCGAACAGTGGATGTCCCAACGTATGCTCCCTAACAACTTAAGGCAGCGGGTTAGACGATATGAACAGTACAAGTGGCTAGAAACAAGAGGTGTGGAGGAAGAGAATCTCATCCGTAACCTTCCTAAGGATCTCAGAAGGGACATAAAGCGCCATCTTTGCCTCGATCTTCTTAAGAAGGTAATACTTGTTGGCATGTGAAAAGAAATAGAGATATTTTTATCTAAAGCTAATTTAGTTTATCACTCTCTCTTGAAAATAGATTACAATGCATTAGCCTATATATAGGCACATAAAACTCGTTATACTTGATGATTATAAATTAATCTTGAAAAAATAAAAAGACACTAGAGAAACTAAAAGACAATTTTGAAAAATCAAAAGTCACTATTGAAAAATTGAAAAGTCTTCTTTTTGGAATGCACAAAAGTCTTCCTACATTGATTGATTGTGCATCTCACAATGGTATTAATTTATTTTTAATAATACTTCCCTTGATTGTATTTGTGCATCATTTGGTCGTTTGTTTTAGCTAAGGTACTGTTCATCGAGTTAATTTTATCTTTAAGGTGCCCATGTTCGAAAAGATGGATCAACAACTATGGGATCCATTGGTTGATCGCCTCAAACCAGTGCTTTACACACAAGACAGCTACATTGTTCGTGAAGGGGATCCAGTGGACGAGATGCTCTTTATCATGCGAGGAAATCTAGCCACTTTCACTACCAATGGTGGAACAACTGGTTTTTTCAACACCGCTGACCTTAAAGCCGGCGACTTTTGTGGAGAAGAGCTTCTTACTTGGGCCCTATATCCCCAGTCCTCGACCAAATTCCCAATTTCAACAAGAACAGTGGAGGCAAAAACAGAGGTTCAAGCCTTTGCTCTAATGGCCGAGGATTTGAAGACTGTGGCTTCTCAGTTTCGGAAACTTCACTGCAAGGAGTTGCAGCACACTTTCAAGTAAGGCTTTAAGCCATGCCTACTAACTTTTTGGATAATTATTCTATCGCTATCAAAAAAGACAAAGATGATGGTTTTTTCTTGCTTTGTTGCACTGTCTTTGTCACAATAATTATTTATAATATCTTGAACAAATATTGAAGCGTTTGGTAAAAATAGTACAATAATCGCTATTCGAACTCTGATAATCTTCCTCATCTACGCGAATGATCCCTAATTTACTTAAATATGCAAATATCACTTTCAGGTTCTACTCCCAACAATGGAGAACATGGGCGGCCTGTTTTATCCAATCAGCTTGGCGCCGCTACTCTAAGAAAAACCATGAGAGGGCTTTGCGTGATGCTGAAAATAGACTGCAATTTTCTTTGGCAAATGAAGCTGGGACCTCGGCAAGTCTTGGTGCAACTATTTATGCAACAAGGTTTGCTGCTCATTTACTTCGAGCCGTGCGACGACCAAACGGTGGACGCACCACTACCAGAGCGCCACAAAAAGTGCTACAGCTACTACCACCGAAGCCTGCTGAGCCAGATTTCAGTGCTGAAGGTCATTAATTAGTAGTATATATGACGTTTCAAGTGACTATCATGCAAGTTTAGTTTTCACAAACACTGTTCATGTGCATGAGTTTTCTATTTATAGGATGTGTGTGAAAGAATTGAAAGAACCGTGTCAACCACCAAACTACGATAACTTCGGTAAGTTACGTAGTTTGAATATCAGTTATGATAGATTGAACTTTATCCTTATTAGTGTGTAACATGTACTAAGCAAAATTCTATCTTTATATTTTAGAGACATGTTTTCAGCCTACAAGTGTCGATGAAATGGTTCATACATTAACTTTCTTCTTCTCCATGAGTACATATTCTTTTCTGCGAAGATTAAGGCACATATATATCTTTAAGGGCTTCAAAACAAAATTATTACCTTTCCATTTTAGACTTCAAGTGACCTTTTGTTGCGATTAAAGTCAAAATCAATCTATCTTGTTTGATTTGTCTTTTATGCTACAATTTAGTTGTAATTTAAATGCAAGTTATGTTCCCCAAAAACAAAAATACATAGAGAGAGCAAAGAGCATTGGCACATAATGCTTCTCATATAATTCCCTTTTCAGTACAAAATGCAGCATTCTAAACTCCGACTTGAACTTTCTTTATCTTTTTGGGTTCTCCAATTGTCATAATTTTTCAATTGGATGTTGGATCTTGCTTTTTTACCTTGACTAAAACAAGATACTTTCTTATGTTTCAATTATATATAGTCCCTCTTCCAGCTGGATGCAGCGGAAATGTGAGATTTACACCGTCCAATTGGAAGTCGACACATCAACCACCTATTTTGTTTTACATTAAACCTTGATGCACTGGATTATATCCTATGCATTATGAAATCATCCTTATGTCGTGTTCATCCTTTTATTGTGTGAAGAGACAAGTGTGTGATTTGTTGCTAAAATACCTCTACGAGATTACAATGATGCATGATTATTGTTTTATATGTAAATATTGTATTCGTTAGATAGCACCTGTGTCTTTCCTTGTATAGCTTTTCTGTACAGCTAGAAGTAGAGTTGTAAATGTCAACTTTTGATTTACGGAAACACTACATATATTAATGCAAAAGGCCATACAAACTGTAGGCTATTTTATTTATATGGTATCAATTGCCACCGTGGTATAACAATGTCTTCTTGATCCCAACTCTTGATGACATGGCTTCCCTTGATCTACTCTCTACCAAAACAGGCCTTACTGATATTACCATCAAACTAGCCTCCACCAACTATTTGCTTAACGATCTTTTAGGTTATGTCACCAATGACATCCCATCCGTCCCTACCAACATTATTGGTGAGAATGGTGTTTCGAACCCTAACCAAGCAGCAGTAAAATGGCTGCGTAGTGACCAACTATTTCTTGGTTGGATCAATAACTCACTGTCTAATGCTCCACTCTCTCAGGTAATAAATAGTGAAACCTCCCACGAAGCTTGGAAAGTTTTGGAAACCTTGTATGGTCAACATACTCATGATTGGGTTCAACAAATGAAGGGTGAATTGCAGCCCCTCACCAGAGGTTCTTTTTCAATGGAAGATTACCTTCACAAACCAAATCTTTGGCTCTTTCTCTATGTGGGGATGGGATGCTAGTAGCATATATTCTAAAGTTTGTATAGTTCACTTGGTTTGTCCTTCATTTTGGGGATGATAAGCACTACTAAACTTCAATTTCATGCCCATCACACTTTGAAGATCTGCCAAAATTGAGATGTAAAACGTGCATCTGTATTTGACATGATCGTCTTAGGAACACCATGCAGGCAAAATATTTTTGCTACAAACAACCTGGTAGACTTCTCTGTTGAGTCTGTGTTTTTAATAGGAAAAAATGAGCACTTTTTGTAACGCAATCAGAGACGACCAAGATAGAATTCTATCTTGCTGATGTTCTTGGCAGTTCAATCACAAAATCCATGGAAATTCCCTCCCATTTCTATTATGAGATTGGTAGTGGTTGTAACTCACTGGCTGCTTTTACAACTCTACAAACAAAACATTTATTAACATACTCTACCACATCTTTTTTTCATATCTTCCCACCAAAAATGCTGCTTCAAATCCCAATGCATCTTTGTACCTCCGAGATGAGCTGTGTACAATAGAAGGAGTGATTGGTCTAGGTTTTCTTGTGGTGATTTGCAATGGTGCTTAGTGGCTGAAGGTGGAAAAACTCACAAAAAAAGGAAAAGGACAGATTAAGAGGGAGAAAAATTGAGATGCTCGGTGGGATGGACTACAGTGTCTCGTAGTGGTCTAGAATCGTTATAAGAGGGTAACCGATGATGACATCTTGATGGGGGCGATGCGTGATGGGAGAAGGGAGGAGGGCAAATTGCAAGAGAGAGAAATTTGTTAAAAGGAAACAAAAGTAGCGTGAAAGGGGAGGGAAAGTATCGGGGAGAAGAGGAAAGAATGGGGAAGGAAGAAACTGTTGGGGGAGGGAAGAAAGAGGGGAAAATGGAAGGGGGTTTTTGACATCAAAACAACACCATTTTTTAGTGAATGTGATCTTTATAGGCCAAGATTGGGCCTGGGTGTTTCATGTATGGACATAGATCAAGTGGCATATTATTAAACCAAACAAATAGCAAGAAAGAGGCATTAGGCGTGTTAGGGAGGCATAATATTCTATATGAGATTAGAGGCATTTGATACAGTGCTAGGAAAATTTACCATATTTTTGTGTAGATGATTTAACCTTATAAGGGTAATAATTGTTGCTCATTTCTTTTGTTTTCAAAAGCCTTGGTTTTTTAATATCTATGATTTATTTTACTTGTCAATATGATTGTTATCACTATAATAATTTGTCACATGTGGAGGCTCAAATTACAAGGCACTATCATCTTTTTTAAGAAATTTGGTATAGGATCAATAGCTTGTAACCTCTCTCACATTACAATCCAAAGACATTTGAGACAACATTCTTCTAGTAGTGTAAATTAGTCAACTTTTAGAAAGATTGTTGTCCATTTTATTGATTGTTCTCACTTTTAGCAGAGGAATGCCATGAAGAAGAATAAAAGCTCGGGGGTTACAAAAATCACAAGCCAAGTTCTAAAAAAAAGCAAAACTTTGCAATTTATCTATATATACATCAGCTAAAAGAAGCATATATTAATAGAAAATTTAAACAATGTAACCTATGTACATTCAAAGACATGTTAGCCTATGTTCATTCTATGCCTAAACTTTAGTAAACCAATTGAGTCTAATTTATATTCACCCAAGTTAAGTTGAGCATGTGAGAATAGAAAAAATATGCTTAAGAGAAACCCTTAACGCCAGATTTAGCTAACTTCTTATTATAACTCGAGACAGTTGGGCTCTCCATTTTAGACTTCATTAGCTTAAGTAGATTTCGAACATAGTTTTTTTAAAGTTATGCTACTTATAAGTATAGGCATTTTGAGGCTCATTATAGGTATAAATAAAAGTCAAAATACTAATACTTTTTTCACATATTTGTATCAAAAGAGAAACAACACTCTCATCTGTTGCCAAACCAGGCTCAACCACTAACAGTTTTCCTTCTTTTACAATTAAATGCAAAAACAAAAGAAAATTAAAACATTATTGGTGCAACCAAATTGAGATATTTTCACTAAAAGAATATTTTAACTCAAAAATAAAACAAAATATAGAAAATTTTCAAGACTTTAATTAATAGCATCATCATTAATTATTCTAAAAATGTTAATTATGACCAGACCTTTCGATAATTTTTTAATAAATAGTTCAGATGAACTGAACCATAAGTTTGAAAGAATCTTTCTTGCTCTCATTCTCTGAAGGGTGGGGTTTTTTGACACTTTGCTCTAAAAAAGCTCTTGTCTCTTAGACTTAGTCTAAAGAGGATCCTAGAATGGTAGAAAATATCACAAGAATGTGGGAAGGCTTGAAACTAACAGATGAAGAACAACAAAAGATCATTTTGTCAGAGGAAATAGTGACCTCTTCGAAAAATAGTGGAAAACACTCCCTCCTTGATATGCTCATCAACGAAAAACCAGCAAATAGAGAGGCCTTTAGGTCTACACTGGCCAAAGTATGTAATTTTGATGGTTTGGTAACATTTAAAGAAGTAGGAATTAACAATTTCATGTTGGAGTTTCAGTTTTCATCCAACAAGGAGAAAATCATGCAGGGGAGACCTTTGTCCTTTGGTTGACATTTGGTGGTCTGTATTCAGAAATTCAAAGGGGGACCTATCTCCAACTGGTGCTCTCAATTCACAAGTGAGCCTTTTTGGATCCAAGTACATAATCTCCCATTTGCTATGGGCAAAAAAATTGGATCAGCAATTACGAATGCAATTACAATGGAAGTAGATAACAAATGGTTCTGATGGGGGGAATTTTTATAATAAGGGTGGAAATTAATATTACAAAGCCTCTTGTACGTGGTTGATTTCTACATTTTGGAGGAAGGCAATTCTAGATTAGTTTCAAATACGGAAGGTTTCCTAACTTTTGTTTCAAGTGTGAGATTTTGAAACATTAGGATGGAAAATGTTTAAAACAGAATTTAGCCTCCCAAGATATAGAACAATATGGCCAATGGCTACAAACTGCATCATCTTCTTCCTCTGGTATTGAATTAACAAAGTATGGTGGTTCATTAAACCACACCAGTCAATCATCCCACCAAAAATGGAGATCATACAAGGTAAACAACAGAAGTATCAAACATGGCAAGACAAATTTGTAGGAGGAGAAAAAGGCGCAATCCAAGGAGAGGTAGAAGAAGATCAAGGAATTGCCTCAGTTGAATCCCTTGATAATGGGCCTACTATGGAAAGTGGAAAGGCTTTTTCCAAATTTGGCATTGCTACTAATAAGTTATGTCATAACTCCCCCAGTAATAATTTGACTATTGCAGCTGAATATGGGGTCAATGAGAATATCTCTCCTTTCATGGACCTGGAATTAAGAGATCATTTTTTTATTCCAAAGTCTCATGTGGTGAACACCAATCTTGATAATCTCCAAGTTTCATTCCCAAAGATTATCAACACTTCCCCATTCTGCATAATAAAGTCTCCATGTGGAAAAGAAGAGCTAGAGGCCATTCCTTTGTACTTGCAGATGTGAAAACTATCCCAACGTTAATTCACAAGGAAAAGTTATTGAAAGTCCTCTAATCATTGAGTCTGAAAATCTAGACCCTTGTCCTATCCCTAAAAAATCTAAATCCAAGCCTACCCCTTGAAGGAGCCTAACATAGGTTGAATTGATGGAGCCTGCAATGCAGCCCCACCATCACAAATGATTTGCCTAAGTTGAAATTGTCGAGGGATTAGGAACCCTCGGAAAGTTCACGAACATCACCTATTGGTGAAGACAAATTCCCTAAAATTGGTATTCCTCATAGAAACAAATGTTGTTGAGGTAATTTAGAGAAAATCATATACAAGCTTGGCTTTGATAGTTGTTTTAGTGTTGATAGTAGAAGCAAGAGTGAGGGAATAGCCTTACTTTAGAACTCAAAATTGGAAGTTGAACTAGGCTCATTTACCAACTGGCACATTTCAACAATGATAACTTTGCCAACAAAGGGAACAAAATGGCTTTTGATAAGTTTCTATGGAAATCATATAATAGTGAAAAAGAATAAAAGTTAGAAGCTGCTCTAAGCTCTCAAACCTTTAGATAATATGCCTTAGCTTTGTTTTGGAAATTTAAATGAAATCCTCAAGCAAAATGAGAAGTTTGATGTAGTCAGAAGGACTTATAGACAAATGGATAGCTTCAAAACAGCTTGAAAGGCTTGTGACCGAAATGACCTTAGCTACCTTGGGGACACGTTTACTTGGGAGAATAATAGAGAAGGTGTAGAATTCACTAAGGAGTGGCTTGAGAGGAATACTTCTTGGCTTACTTTGGTTGAGAACCACTCTATGCTACATCTTGCTGCTAACAGATTAGCTCATAGGCCTATCCTCATCTCTATGCAGTGTCAATCCTCTATAAAGAAGCAAGAGAGGATCTTTAGATATGAATCGAGTTGAATAAAAAAGGATGGATGCAATGTAGTGATATAAAATGCCTAATATGGATCAAGAAGTCCCTCCAATAAACTGCAAGAAGCTACTAATAGATTGAAGAGATGTCGACTGGGATTGAAATAGTGGGGTAAAGATATTCACCAAAGCCAATGGAAACTCCTCAACTCAAAGCTCGAACTGCTTAAACATTTAAAAGAGGCAAATGAAGGTCAGTTACTTGAGGAAATAAAGGATCTACAAAAAGAGGTTGATTCCCTTCTTGAAGCAGAAAACACTAAATGGATTCAAAGCGCAAAACAAGCATAGTTAAAGGATGATAATAGAAACAAAAAGTTATTGCATAAGTGTGTAAGCCAGGGGAGGAAAACTAATATCATCAACAGAGCAGGCTAGGAAACAAAAGATTATGAGTTGTTTTCCACTTGTAGGCTAGAAAGTATGAATCCTTTAGGTTCCCCTGGACTTAATGGATTTCCTGCTACCTTCTACAAGATCAATGGGACATAATGGGATCAATTGTAAGTGATGCAGTGTTCGAGGTGCTCAATTAAATTGTCTCAAAGGTTGAATGACGCTCACATAACACTCATACCAAAGATGAAATCACCTTCCCATGTTACTGAGTTTAGGCCCATCTGCCTTTGCAACGTTTTCTACAAAATAATTGCAAAGGTGATGGCCAACAAATTAAAGATCATACTCCCTGATATAAGTTCTCCTACCCGGAATGCTGGTGCGCCTGGAAGACTCATAATCGACAATGTAATTGTGCCATTTGAACCCCTACATACAATGAGGAATAGGAAGAAAGGATATGATGGTTTCATGGCTCTTAAACTTGACATGTGCAAAACTTATGACGAAATTGAATGGGGATTCCTTAGATCTATCATGTAGAAATTGGAATTTACTCAAAGGTAGATTGATCTTACTATGAATGTGTATCCTCAATTTTATACTCACTTCTTAATAAAAGTTCAGTCCAACTAGGGGGATTAGGCAGGGTGATCCACTTTCAGCCTACCTCTTCATCTTTTGTATTGAAGCACTTGTAACCTTCCCAATAGAGCTAATGCATCCTGCTTGATCACTGGTCTCCTCCTGGGAAAATGTCAAATCCACATAAATCACTGGTTTTTTACAGATGAAAGCTTGCCTTTTTGCAAGGCAAAATGTTTGGAGTGGAGCAAACCTTTCACCTTACTAGACTCATATGAAAAAGCCTTGGGTCAAAGAATAAACAAATAGAAAACTTCCATCTTGTTTTAGTAAGAAGACAAATGAAGGAATCAAGGATATCATTACTAGCATAGTAGGATCAGAGCCACAAACTCCTATGAAAAATATCTAGGTCTTCCAGCTTTTGTGGGGGAGAGCTCACTCTTTTAGAGGTGTTCTTGATAAGGTGAAAGATAGATTAAGAATCTGGAAGTTGAAATTTCTCGCACAAACAGGCAAGGAAATATTACTTAAATCAATTATCCAAGCCATTCTCACCTACTGCATGGATATCTTCAAGCCTTGCAAGCAACTGTTACATGATCTAAATAAGCTTGTGAAGAGTTATTGGTGGGGTTAGCAAGCTTAAGAGCACGAAATTCATTGGGTGAGCTGGAATCAAATGAGGAAATCAAAAAGCATAGGATGTCTCGATTTACGAATTTTGAGAATTTCAATATTGCTTTACTAATCCAAAATCCCTCTTCTCTTGCCACACAAGTCCTGAAGGAAAATACTTCCCAACAACCTCTTTCTCAAAAGCAAAAGTAGGGCACAACTCATCCTACTTATGGCAAAGCCTTTTGTCTAAAAAACATTCACTTGAAGAAGGACTTGTCTAGAGTATTGGAGATGGAGAGTCAGTTGATATATGGATTGAAAAATGGCTTCCACAACAGAACATCGTCAAGCCTAGAGTTCCATTAGAGTTTTACAAGCAGATACTAAAGTTTCAACTCTCATCAATAAGGATACCAATCAATGGAAGCAATCACTAGTAGGTGCCATTTTCTCAAAGGAAGAAGTTGTCCTAATCAATCTATTCCTACTAGCCCTTATAGAAGACATGATAAGTTGATTTGGAGGTGTACCACAACAGGAGATTTTAATGTCAAGAGTGCTTACCACCGCAAAGGAGAATTGCAAGAAAGAGACTTAGGTCAATTGTCAATTTGCTTAAATCAGAAGGATACTTGGACAAAGATATGGCACATATCCATTCCAAATGCAAGCAAAACATTCCCATAGAGAGCTTGTCTCAAGGCCCTTCAACCAATCTAACATGTTGAGGAGGAAAGTTGTTGATACCTCTTGATGCCCAATCTGCAAATAATAATGTGAAACAATAGAACATACCCTTTGGGAATGTCCCTAAGTTCGAGATGTGTGGGGACAATGTGCCAACAAAATCCAAAAGTGTGGATTTTAGACTCAAACTTTCAAAGATATAGTAAAGGCTTTATTTGGAATCTTAGATGAGGAAGAATTTCTTGAGTTTGCGGTCACATCTTGGAAGATCTAGAAAAGAAAAAATGATTTTGTTTTCAAGGACAGCTTCACTCATCCTAATACTCTTGTCCAACAATCAAAATTACTGCTTGACGACCTCAACAGATTCGACATGCCAATAGCATATCTTCTACTATCATGGATCTAAATGGAAGTTGGGAGACTCCACCACAAGGTCAGTTTAAATTAAATTGCAATGCAGGTTTGGAAAAAATTTAATGTAAGGTGGGACTATGTGCTATCATCCATGACTTGGGAGGGGACTGTCTTGGCAACAATGAGAATGAAGAGGGATTTATTCCATAATCCTCTACTGGCATAAGCTTTTGCAGTCCTACAAGCCAGTCTATTTTTGCAAGACCTGGGATACAAGAACATAATTTTAGAAGGTGATGCTTTTTAAGTAATCCAAGGCCTCAATACTTCTATAGAGATTGACTCTTATGCATGAATGCTTATTTCAAGTACATTAAGATCGACTTTGGTATCCTTTGACTCATGGTCTATTAAGCATACAATATTGAGGACTAATAACATCGTGGCCAATGACTTAGGTAATAATGCCTTGGGTATCGAGGACACTATCATTATATTGGAGGACATATTTTCATGCATTTAATCTCTTTTACATAGCATTATGAATAAAGTTTGCTTTCTATAAAAATAAATAAATAGTTCAAATGACTTTTTTGCAATTTCTACCACTACCCAAAAGTAAGAGAATAAAACTACCTAACATATGATATATAATTTTCTTCTCATCATTTGAAAATATATCATACGACCTAACAAATCTGTAGCTTGAAGGGTTAATTAATTCATGGGCATTTCTTAACTTTTCTTTTCCTTTTTTAACCACTTCACTTTCAACCTAGTTTGCAAACACTAAATTTTATCTAAAGTATTGTGCAATATTTATTAGAACGAAAAATAATATGTGGTGATATGGAATTAATATCCATTAATGTTTGAAATTTTTTATTTTAAGAAATAATAGATGATTTAATAATTAATGGATATTGCCACTTTAACGTAACGAGTTAGAAGTGAGATGTAAATAACAAAGTATTGAGAAGGTGATGTTAATATTATGTCTCGCACTTTAATTACCTCTTGACCATGGTAGTAAGGCCTTCTCTTTTCTTCAAAAAGGAATTATAAGATGGAAATCATTTAGATTTATACAGTGTCAGTTGATTGACAAAATACAAAACAAAAGTGCATACAAAATTCTCAATCTAATTAGAAGTAATTACTTGAACACTTTGCTTGATTTTTTTTTTTTCTTTTTTGATGATTATAAGTATTAGTTTATTTGTTGATATTACGTAGTTGGAGAAGATACTCTCCGTCATGGTGGAAATGGATAGTATCTCTTTAATATGAAACATTGATTATTTTGGTCATTAAATTTGTCAACATAAAAGGAAATGATTAAAATACCCATGATTTACTTTATCCATTTCAAGTGAAATAAAAATAAAAAATAAAAATCTATTCCGACATTACCTAGTGTTATGGGTACACTAGTTATTAATTGAAAAAATAAAACATCTTGCAAATTGTATCAATAACAACAAAACAACTAGCAAATACTTGCCATTTTTGTGGGGGAAAAAGGAAAATTTTAATGTATTTCTTCCGGCTCTAAGGGTAAGTGAAAATAGTCATTGTATGGATATTAGGGGTGGGCAAAACCATCAATTTTATGACTTTGTGCAAGTTCCGATGACCCTTAGTCGGAGTTAGAGTTAGAGTTGGAATTACGTCTACTCCACTAGTTGGAGTTCAGATTTGAAGTCGGAGCCCATGTGGGCTCCAAATTCCGAACTCCACATGGGCTCCAAACTCTAAACTCCAAACTCCGACTTTATTTTTTTAAAAACAACAAATCAAAACAATGTTGTTCCACTTTAAGAGGAAGGACATCATTTCTCTTGAGCGGGTCCAAAATGTAGGGCTTCAAGTAACTAAATGACATCGTTTCCCTTGAAGCGGAACGACGTGGTTTTGCTCTGGGAGGGGCCCAAAATGCAGAACCCCATTCTTCTCCCCTCATTTTTGCACAACAGAGTGAGTTAGTGACTCTCGAGTCCTTTGTCTTAGACTATCCACACTATGCTTTACCTCCCCCAGTCCCCCGCTTTTGTCATCACCTGAGGCCACCGCGAGCAACCAGAACAAATTCATTACAAATTGTAAACCACTCAGCCACTCATATTTTTGTAGAATTTTAGGATTCGAAAATCATCTAATTGTCACAATGTTCAATGAGATTTGTAGAATATATATGATTTGTTGTTCATTTCAATGATTTGTTATTTGCATTTCAATGATTTTGGTTTTTAGGCTGTTAAATTTAAGATTTGGGAGATTTAGGTTTTGGAAAAATCTGAATTTTGTTCCAGGTGACGTTCACTCGAGGGTTGCTTGAGCGAATGTCACACAAATTGTTCGCTCAAGCTTTTGCTCGAGTGTGGTTTAAGTGAAAATCACACAGATTATTCGCTCGAGTCTTCGCTTGAGTGTGGCTCGAGTGGGTGGACATTCATTCTTTTGTATTTTGTTTATTTTTAAAATCACAAATACGAATAGACACATATGTTTTTCCTTTTCAATGTGTTTCCAATTTTCCATGTTAAGTGACGATTGTTTGTTAATTATTTCAAATTAAAAAGTCAAATTATGGATGCTACACCATCTCGCAGTCCCCACGATTTTCCACAAGAGGATGATGCACAGTAGTTGTGGTCATCAACAGGTACTTCAGGCCGTAGACATCTAGAGCATCTACCTCTTGTGCAAGTAGTCGAGTCCCAATAGATCTAGAAGACGTTGATATGCTTAATGAGGAGGATGAGTTGATTAATGTTGAGGCCGATTCACCAGCATGACCTATTAAGAACAAGTCGTGGACATGTGAACATTTCACCAAAGTTTCTGGTGATCGTGAGAACCCGGAGGCTCAATGCCGCTACTATGAGCAACTATGCAGTTGTCATTCGAAGAAGCAAGGCACATCAATATTGATAGCACATTTTACGGGCTGCCAGCAATATAAGATATACAGAGGGCTGGTGGCAACTGATCAAATGAAACTGAGTTACGAGACTTCTATGGCCATTGATGGCACGCATATTAATAAGCTATCAATCCCTCAATACAGTGAGAAGATGTTGAGAGATATTTATGTGAAAATGATCATCATTGATGAGATGTCTTTTACCAAGGTTGAGAATGCAGGCTTTCACAAATTTGTGCACATTTTAGAGCCATAAATTCCGCTGCTTTCATGGTATATTGTGATGCGCAATTGTTTGAAGAGGCATGCCAAGGAGAAGGCATAAAGGAAATGTCTGTCACCACTGACCAGAGAGTGTCATTTACGACTGATACATGGAACTCCATACAGAATGTGGGCTACATGTCTATCACAATCCACTTTATTAACAATGAGTGGACGTTGTAGAAGCGGATTATGGGTTCCAAAGAAATTGTTGGCAAGGAGATAGATGACTGTATAAAGGATTGGGGGATCATAAAAGTGCTTTGTATCACAGTTGACAATGTCAGTGTGAATAACACTACCATTGATTGATTCATATGGAATATAATGGTAAATGATGATATAATTTGTAAGAACCAGTTTATCCATGTTCGATGTTATGCTCATATCATCAATCTCATAGTTTCTGAGGGGTTCAAGGAGGTTGATGATTCCATTATTAAAGTTCAAAACCTTGTGACATATGTGAGGGCTTCCCCCTAATGGCTCTACAAGTTTTAGGCAATAGTCAAACAAGTTGAGATCACATCTTTCAGTGTTTTGCAACTAGACATTCCAACTTGATGGAATTCTATATACATGATGTTGGATGTAGCATAGAAGTATCAAACAATGTTCGAGTGAATGGAGGTCAAGGATGAGAGTATGAGGTATGCTTTGTTGGAGTCAGTTGAGGGGAGAATGGAGCTTGGTGCGCCGGACACAGTTGATTAGGCCAATGTCAAGTATTTTGTTTAATTTTTGAAGTTATTTTATGACATAACTATGCAGATATTTGAGACAAAATATCCTACTGCAAACATGTAGTTCGAGGAGCTCTCAGGGCTTTATGACCACTTGCAACAAAGTTGTGTAGATTTTTTTTAATGCAATGGCTATTTGGATAAAATACAAATATAATAAATATTAGGGAGATGTGGAGAAGATAAATCAATTATTATTTATTGCTGTAATCCTTGACCCCCGATATAAGTTGGCGATTGTAGAAAATTGGATTAGGGACATCCTTGGTGATGAAGACGCTGATCAGTTTATTAGATCTCTTAAATGTGATATTAATGATTTATATAGCTATTACAACAGCAGTGGTCAGTCTTCAATTGAAGGTGGTAGCTCCTCATGCCCGACCAACTTGTCATCTTCCTGGAATGACACACATGCACAAAGTTCAAATTTATTGCGGCTACGATAGTGTCATCAAAATAGTGCATCGATGAATATTATGCAGTGTAAGTATGAGATTTAGAGTTACTTTTCTAGAAGATGTTGAGACACCTAGTGATACATTCTATATATTAACATGGTGGAAGGTGAATTTTAGCAAGTTTCTAGTCATTTCCCAAACAATCAGGGATGTACTAGTCATTCCTATCACTACGAATACCTCTGTGTTGGCATTCAGTATTAGAGGTCTTGTGTTGGATGCTTATTAGAATTCATTGTCTCTGACCACCGTCGTGGCCCTCGTTTACACACAGAACTGATAAGTTCAACATCCAGTAGAATAGATACCATTGATGCATAGAGCTATAAGCTTGAATAAGATAGCTTTATGATTTTAAATGATTTTTTATATAATTTTAATGTTTTCATTATTTTATTTATAATTTATGTAATTTACTCTAGAATTTTGGTTAGATTTTAGTAAGATATCTAATTTATTCCATATTTTATTTTTGCTCATAATTGGGATTTTGCCTCTTTTTATCTTAGCTATTTTAGCCCATCTTGTGGGCTTAATAAGATATTTTCGATTTTGATAAAATAAAATTAAAAAATTAGAAAAAATCTAATTTTGGAGCATTATCTTCCGTTTGGATATCGGAAAGCATCTCATTATTATAATTTTTTAAAATTCTCACACAAAATATAATAAATAAACAATTCAATATTTTTAAATATCAAAACAATAATAATATTAAAAATTAATATTTTATTTAATTTTTATCTTTCATTTAAAACCATCTCATCTCATTTCTAAATCTAAATCAGTTTACATTTTTCTCATTCTCAATTTCTAACTTTTGTTATTTAGCTAAATGTCATAATAATCCTTATTCTACGTCTGCGTAAATCAACTGGAGACTTATAGACATTACATATAATAGAAACATTTATGCTATTCTTTAAAAAAAAAAAAAAAAAATCAAAATCTGAGGGTAAAGGGTCCCTCTCGTTCGGTCTTATCTTAATCCATTTCTATTCTTCTTTTAGGTAAGTTAATTCTCAATGCCTTTTTTTTTTTTTTTTTTTTCCCTTAATTACTATTTTTTGGAAAAGTTTATTTTTCTTCTTCTATCTCTGTCACTATCAATGCCAGTCTTGTTGCTTTCTGGGTTAAAGCACTCAGATGGTTCAAGCTGGAAGATGGTACGTCAATACGCCTACCTTCTTGGAATTTCGGGGTGCCTTTATTTTAACCAACAGGATTCAAAAGAAATCAATGGAATCGTTGCTCTGCTTTTCCATAAAGTTGGTCAGTATGTGATAGAAAAACCTATTCTTATCTCAAATTACATCTTTTTAAAGCATTAAAGTTCTGTAGGGCCAGAAGATACTTAGAGAATTATTGTTGTTAGAGTGCCTTTGTATAAAGCAACAATATAAAAAATCTCACAACGTGTTTGCTTTGCGAAACATGTTATTGACTATATTAATTTAATTTTATAAAAACATTTAATGCTAACTTTAGATAAAAAAATCATTATCCACCAAGCTAAGAGAAATGATAATACGTATCCAAATTTATACTACTCACTTTATCTCTTATGTGGTACCACAATTTGGTTATTAAAAAATTAAAAAGAAAAATTAAAAACACAAATAATATAAAAGGGTAGGAGAAATCTAGAATTTTAGTATTTATCTTGTTGTATTTTCGGGCATTATTTTATTTTAAATATATATTTTTTAAGTTTTTTTCATAAGCCACATGGTACGAAATTATGGTGGCACTTCGAGGGGACAAGTGAATGGCATAAATTAGGGGTAGACATAGTAGCATTACTCTATTACTTAATCCACTTAGTATTATTGCAAGGATTTAAACAATTTTTTTTTATCTAAATTTGAGATTTAATTTGTTTGAGAAATAGATGCATAATATAGGTTCTACAGAATTTATAGTTGCTTGAATGAATTTTTTAAAACATTTTTAAATGATCAATATCATTTAAATACATTTTTTTCAAATATTATTTAAATACAAAATATTTTTTAATTTTCAGTTTTTTATCAAATTATTACGTAATTATTATAATTTTCCATAATTTTAGACAAAATATAAAAAATAATACAACTTTTTTAAATTGCAAAAAAAATTATATTAAAAAATATATTTAAGCATTTTTTAGAAAATTTTTTTCTTTTAAATAAAATTGTAATCTCTTTATATCTGTAACAGTTATCTTTTCTAAAAATGTAAACAAAATCGATTTTTTTAAGAGAAAATAAATGTGTATATCACCAATTGAGTATATAAAACTTCGAGAAATATAATTATGAACTGATCACTCCATGTCTTAAGTATCTAAATTTCAATAGCGATAAATAAAGCACTGCCAAAAAAGTATTTAAAAGCTCAAAGAGACACAAATAAGAAAGACTATCTCACATACCATACCCTAATTGGAATTTTTTTGGCGCATAATTTATAACAATAATCAAGTTGTGGGTTAAATAAGTGGAATTTTTGAACAATTTGCTAACTACATGAAAATGATTTTTTGTTTTGGTTGTGCCAAACTAAATTTCGTTCTTAATTATGTGCACATTAATTATATCTAAAAATGAACTTTATCCAAGACTAGTAATTTTTTTCTTTCGGATTCATAAACAAACCCTTTCTTTCGGATTTGTAATTCAATTATATTTTTTATTTTATTTTATGAGAAACATACTTCATTCATTCATAAAATATAATTAGTTATATCTTTGACCTGATACATATAGAGAAATTTTTAGATTATAAACCAACTATTGCTTTTGGAGCTCTCAATGCACAAATTTCTTTGCGACTGACATAGTCTTAACAACTCTTATAACTTTTTACAAATAAATTATCTAAAAGACAATACTCTGCTTAAAACAGAAATTTAAAACCCCACCATCTATAGAAGGAGAGGACTTATACTCTATGGACAAAATGTCTAAGAGACTTTTCATTTTTATTTTTGCCTAAACAAAAGGAAATAATAGTAGACATAAATATGGATGTAAAAGTGGCGAATTACAACTTAGAGCTACTTCGATAGACTTCGAAATCAGTTATACGGCCTAGGACTCCTCCAATGTACTGAAAAACTATATATCCGTCTTTTCAATTTGAAAAAAAAAAAATAAATATATGAAGTAACGAGACTGTCGTGGCTGTGCATAAAAGACATGCGCCACGATAGGAGTGTGGCAAATAGTCGAGTTTGAAGAAAACGAGGTCTCTAGTCTCATAAATGTTACTTGTGGTGGCAGCAGAAGCTTCCCAATGCAGTAACGCATGAATCTCTTACAAGCTTTAACCCACGCGTGTGGCTCACGCACTATTTCATTCGACAAAAAGCTCCAACCGTTTAAAGGATTGGCGTCTTGGAAATTTTACGGTGGAGCACGATGATTGTTAGGCTTCGAAAAACAGAAAATAAGCATTTCTCCATGCTTTGGACGGAAAACCAAAAACACATTAAAAAAAAAAAAAAAAAAAAAAAAAAAGGGTCTAGCCAGATGGGAAGAGAGCCACTTGTCCAGTGGGTGGGTTTTGGTTTGGCGAAGGCGCTAGAGAGAAAAGGGTGGATACAGGCTGCAACTTCGAAGTACGAACATCCAACTTTCTCAAACACCCGCAGTCAAAATATCTCACTTGTAATTCAATTGTATATCCTCTCTTTGTAATCATAAAAAAAAAAAAAAATATTCCTCCTTTTAGAAAAACATAGAGAAAGAAATCATATATATATATATATATCTAGAAAACATTTTGAAGAGAATAAACTGACTAAGGCTTGATTTGTTTTTACAATCTCATCTCATCTAATTATTATAATTTTTTTAAAAATATAAAAATAATTTAATTTTCCTAAATATTAAAATAAAATAATATTAAAAAATTATATTCGAACAATATTTATTCAATTTGTAACTTTCATATAATCTTATCTGTATAACTAAATGAGACTTAAAATAGTTAATTAAAAAAGAAAAATAATATTTATAGTGATGTAGCATACTACTTATTAAAAATGTGAAAAAATTTAAAATTTATATCAAAAAAATTATTTTTTTTAGTAATAGATTACACTTTTGTAAAAGAAGCGTGCTGAATTTATATATTATAAGATTAATCTTAAAACAATAAAGAAAAGAAGACTAGAAAGTAAAGCCACATTCATATGGATAATTAATCAAGAATATGATATTAAAAATAAATTAATTTATAAAAACAACAAATAATAGTGAGTGTGAGTTGTGAGATTCGGACAAAGTCTAACCAGGTGGGTGCCACGGCCACCACAAAGTTACATGACTCAATAATTGCATGCAGGATCACTTTGGTGACTAGCTGACTTCAGTGTCATCGCTCGTGCGAAATTTCTTCCGTGCTCTCTGTCTTCTTCTTCTGCAAATACCGAAAACCATTCTTGTTGTTTCTCAGCATCCATGAAAGCAATACAGATGTAAGGAAATCCAAATATGCTCAGTTCTATGCATTTTCGTTCACTCGCTGTTTCAGTTTTTGTTTGGTAGATAAGAAATGGTTAGAAAAGAAAATAAAAAAATACTCCCAGAGAACAAGACCATTTACACTGATATTGAGTTTGCTTCACCAGTTTCGCTTCGTAGATATGGTTGGCTTTTATTTTTTGTTCTATTTTTTTTTTCCCCCCTTTCTGGAGCGCCAACAAAATCAGTAGATAACAGTCCAAATTTTTTCGTCTTCTTGTATTTCCGTTCACTCTACTCAGCAACCAAACAGAAAGTTAATATTTTAGTGCTTTTCTTGATGAAGGATGAAACCATACTAGTAAAAGACAATTATATCTAGTGCCTCACTTTTTTCTCTCTGCAACCAAACAGATCAGCTTATATCGGCTTTTTATTTTCTTCTTGTATTTTTATCACCACTACTCAAGTCGAGAAACTTGCTTTACATTTTGATCGTTTATCATGTTGTCTCTAAATTACCAAAGTCTTGAATTCCAATTAATCTCTACTGCTGACTGTAAAAAGGGGATTAAGAGTGGTAGAAATTGATCAAATCGTGTTACGCATTTAAAGTTGTCGCTTCTTTTCAGAGTTGACTAGTCCCTGCTCGGAAAAGTGATAAATATTAGTCATAAATTGCTATAATATCACATTTCTTCCTCATATTGTTTGGCTTTCACATTACGCAGGACAGGACATTCTGTAATTCCATCGTAGAGAATATCGAATCTGAACTTCTACTTCTGCAGGGCCTGGATTTCAGTTTTTGACATCTGTAACTAAAAGCGTGTCAAAATCACGAGTTGGGCTCTTTCTATTGGAGTTCTAATTGGCCGCAGGAATGGATTCCAGGCGAAATAATTTTGTGAGGTTAGTTTTGTTGAAGCCCGAGTACTTCCCCCAACAGTCTCCATTTATTTGCTCCGTTTCCTCTAGTTTGGAATTTGACACTTTAAATGCTTTCTTCCAGGTTTCAAAGTTGGAGTTCGGAGAAATCTTCCAGTTTTGAGCATCAACATTCCATGAACGATCGAAAATATTCAAGAAATAGTTCTAGACCCACATTTGGCAGAGTTTTTGAGAGGTTTCGGAGAGGATTTGAGACAATTAGAAGTTTGAAAAGCAGCCCAATAAGCATCCCTTCTGTAGATGGTCAGCCACGAAAAGATCACTCGGGTCCTAAGAAGACTAAAATCTTTGACCCTCAGGATCAATTTGTTCAAACATGGAACAAAATATTTGTGCTTTCTTGTGTGGTATCAGTGGCATTGGACCCACTCTTCTTTTACACCCCAGTTTTGAAGGTGTATAAGGAGGAGCAATGCTTAAGCTTTGAATCGGACAAAACTCTGGAGATTATTGCTTCTGTTCTTCGTTCAGTCACAGATGCTTTTTATGCAATACATATATACTTTCAGTTTCGAACTGGGATTATCCCACCTTCTTCTCGTCATCATGTGTTTGGATGGGGAGAGTTGATTGTTGATCCCAAGGCAATCGCAAAGAGATATCTGTCCACATACTTCATTATCGACATTCTGGCAATCCTTCCCTGCCCACAGGTATGGGTGTGATATTCAATCAATCTCCAAGTATCTGTTTTCTGTTTTATTACTATGATAGCTTAGTTACATAAATTATATAAATATATATATATATATATATATAAGGTGCAAGTCTTACAATTTTGACGTGTTGCAGGTGGTAGTACTTTTAGCGTCGAAAAAGGAAACGCCAATGGTGACGAAGGAATTGTTGAAGTTAGTAATTTTCTCCCAATATGTGCCGAGGCTTTTACGGATCTACCCACTATATGTAGAAGTAATTAGGACCTCTGGCATTCTGACTCGGACAGCATGGGCTGGAGCTGCTTATAATCTTTTCCTCTACATGCTAGCCAGTCACGTAAATTACGCAACTCTTTTTTGTGTTTTGGGTTCAAATTCTTTAACCTATTAATCCAATTAAGATTGTTTGTTAACGAACAATGTGCGTACCAGGTAGTTGGAGCCTTTTGGTACTTGTTTGGCATAGATCGACAGAATGCTTGCTGGCAGACAAGGTGCAGTAAGAGTAGTACAGGTTGTACAGATCAAGAGCTTTACTGCGGTGTTCTAGATTTTGACCGGTCCGTACTTGGCTATCTTAACCGTTCCCAGTTCCAACGTGGCTATTTCGGAGATATTAGTAAGGAATGTCTTATTGTCGAACAAGATGATAATAAGGAAAACTCAGCTAATGATCCGTTCGACTATGGAATATTTACTAAAGTTTTGAAGTCTGGAGTGGTGGCCGAATCAAATATAAGAAAGAAAGTGTCTTACTGCTTCTGGTGGGGTTTGCGTAGTCTGAGGTTAGTAATATATAAATTCTAGGAAAAATATCCCGTCGAGTTTTTGTTAATTTGAACTTGAAGGCCTCAAGTGAAAGAGGGGCCTTACAGCCTTTGTTATTGTCATTACGGATTTTTCGGTGAACATTAATAATCAATAAATACTATAGGATCCATATCTCATTTAATACGTAAATTCTCTTATTAAAGCTTTCTTTCGCATGTTCCAAGCAAAGCTTGTCAACTTATAGTAAGCCATTTTTAACTTGTACCCTTCCTTTTCTTTCAGTTCTCTTGGCCAAAGCTTGGAAACAAGTACATATTTCTGGGAGATAGTCTTTGCTGTTTCCATAGCCATCGCTGGGTTGGTATTATTCTCGTTACTTATAGGCAATATGCAGGTAATACTTTGGTCCTCATGATGGATTCTCTTGCCAATCTATAATCTATTGTTGTAGCATTATAATCTATTGTTATAGCATTATGATAACCTTTCCAACTAATGATTTTACACAGACGCAGATTCTCAGCTAATTCGTCAATATAAGTTACATGCTTAATTATTTGTACATATACTCGATCAATCTTCAGGCAATACCTTTGAGGTGTATTTAAACTCAACAGTTCTTGTATTCTATTTTAGCCTTCTAGTTCTAGCTGCTATGTTACCAACGACAACATGATGATATGCGTCTGTTCTTTCTAATACCATCCATTCAATTCAACTAAAAACCTATTTGCCGAACACTCGTTATTCTAGATTAATGGACTAAGGTGATATCATATTGTTTCTTGTGCTGTTATAGAAATATCTGCAATCCACAACAGTGAGAGTAGAAGAAATGAGAGTAAGGAAGACTGATGCTGAACAGTGGATGTCCCAACGTATGCTACCTGAAAACTTAAGGGAGCGGGTTAGACGATATGAACAGTACAAGTGGCTAGAAACAAGAGGTGTGGATGAAGAGAATCTCTTCCGTAACCTTCCTAAGGATCTCAGAAGGGACATAAAGCGCTATCTTTGCCTGGATCTTCTTAAGAAGGTAACACTTGTTGGCATATGAAATTTGATAGAGAGATTTTTATCTTAGAAAAATTTAGTTTATCACTTTTTCTTGAAAATAGATTACAATGCATTAGTCTATATGTAGACACATAAAACTCATCTTACATGATGATCATAAATTATTCTTAAAAAAATAAAAGGACACACTTAAAAAATTGAAAAGTCTTATTTGTAGAATGCATGCAAAAGTTTTTGTACGATTGATCTTGTGCATCTTACAATGGTATTAATATATTTTTAATAATACTTTCTTTGATTGTTTTTGTGCATCATTTTGTCGTTTGTTTTAGCTAAGGTACTGTTCATCGAGTTAATTTTATCTTTAAGGTGCCCATGTTTGCAAAGATGGATCAACAACTGTGGGATCCGCTGGTTGATCGTCTCAAGCCAGTACTTTACACACAATTCAGCTACATTGTTCGTGAAGGGGATCCAGTGGACGAGATGCTCTTTATCATGCGAGGAAAGCTAGCCACTTTCACTACCAATGGTGGAATAACTGGTTTTTTCAACACAGCTGATCTTAAAGCCGGCGACTTTTGTGGAGAAGAGCTTCTTACTTGGGCCCTATATGACCAGTCCTCGACCACATTCCCCCATTCAACAAGAACAGTGGAGGCAAAAACAGAGGTTCAAGCCTTTGCTCTAATGGCCGAGGATTTGAAGACTGTGGCTTCTCAGTTTCGGAAACTTCACAGCAAAGAGTTGCAACACACTTTCAAGTAAGGCTTTAAGCCATGCCTATTAACTTTTTGGATAATTATTCTATCGTTATCAAAACAGAGAAAGATGATGGTTTTTTCTTGCTTTGTTGCATTGTCAATCACAAGAATTATTTATATTAACTTGAACAAATACTGAAGCGTTTAATAAAAAGAGTACAATAATAGCTATTTGAACTCTTATAATCTTCCTCATCTTTGTGAATCATCCTTGATATAATTAGTGACTATGCAAAAATCACTCTCAGGTTCTACTCCCAACAATGGAGAACATGGGCGGCCTGTTTTATCCAATCAGCTTGGCGCCGCTACTCTAAGAAAAAACATGAGAGGGCTTTGCGTGATGCTGAAAATAGACTGCAATTTTCTTTGGCAAATGAAGCTGGGACCTCGGCAAGTCTCGGTGCAACTATTTATGCATTATGGTTTGCTGCCCATTTACTTCGAGCCTTGCGACGACCAAAGGGTGGACGCACCAGTACCAAAGCGCCACAAAGAGTGCTACAGCTAATGCCACCGAAGCCTGCTGAGCCAGATTTCAGTGCTAATCAAGGTCAATAATTAGTAGTATATATGGCGTTTGAAGTGATTATCACGCAAGTTTAGTTTTCATGAACATTGTTCATGTGCAAGCATTTTCTGTATATGGGCCGGATGTGGTGTGTAACATGTACTAAGGAAACTTCCATCTTTAAATTTTACAGCCATGTGTTCAGGTGTTTATAACTACAACATGAGTTTGTATCTTTTCGAATGGAAATTTTTGAGTCAAAATTTACTCGTTTTGTCCCAAATGAGTTTTTGGGACGAAAGGTAGCATCACAAATTTGTCCCAATAATTACTCTCTCAGAAGGTTTTTGGGGAAGAAAATTTGATTTTTGTCTCAAAAAGTATTTTTTGGATCAAAATTGGATAAAACCATTCGATAGCATTCGAGCGGAATTTTTTTTTAGGAACGGTTTTATTCATCCCAGAAAATCAGTCAAATGGTGTAAATTGTTCAACAAAATAGAGGTTCAAACAGGTTAGATTATTTGTTCGATTAAATAACTTCGATTCGCATGTCAAAATTTAAATTTGAACATCATATATTGTTTGAATGTTTATAATTCAATGATCGAGCGTATGTAGTTGATAGTTTGAACATTAATTTTGACGTTTGAACATTTTACTATTCAAATACGTTCAAAGGCTTAGTGTATTTTTTGAACGGTTATGTAGCATTTGATTTGTCTAAAGGTTGTTCAAACGCAGTTTATGCATTACATTCAAATGTCTTGATTATAACATTCAAATGGTTGGCGCTTATTTTTTGTTCAAACGATTTTTTTCTATTCGAATTATATAATATTTTTTTCAATCCATTAATAGAAAATAGAATACACACAAATAACATCTTAAAATACATTAGTACATGCTAAGCAAACATAAAAGTAGTCTCATAAATGCAAATCAATCAAATAAAACAACAATTTTCATATTATAAAAGCTTACAATCGAAAATATGATCTATAAATGAAATTAATCACTTGGAGGTCTGAGTTGTTACATAAGCATCTGCATTTAAAGTTGCATTTCTCTCCTTACTCTGCTTGTTGCTCTTCTTTTTGTTTCATTCACATCTCCAAGTCAACTTGTTGAACCACTAACTCATGCTAGTTTGTTCTCAATTCCTTGATCTTTTATCTCACTTCATCTAATGCTCTAGAAGTGTTGGCATTATTGAACGATGAGGACGAGTAACAAGGTTTGACGCAACGACCCAAACCACTCAAATAGCCTGAACGTGGACCCAAAATCTATATAAAAATTTCCACATTACTTGTTATGGAATTTTGATTAGTTGCAGATTCAACATGTAAGACAACTATTTTTTTTAACATATAAGAAAAATAATTAATATTACCCCAAATATATAAATAAATTTAATTAAAATAGATACTAATACTTACATAATTTTCATGGGCATCAAGATGAGTCCGCTCTCCATTACGATTAGTATGTAATACAACATATAATTTTTTCAGATCATAATTGTTATCTAAGTCTTGCTACATAATAGATATTTTATAGATATAAATTGATTAGAATACAAAAAACAATAAACTTGAGTAAAAAAATAAATTTACAAACTTCTTAGAGAGGCGATGGAAAGATCTTAAACCTGCATGATAATGAATCTTCAAGTTATATATATTTGTTTTTTTTATAGAACTTCGCTCCTGCATGAAAGTTGTAAATATTAGGAAAAGAAATTATAAACCATGACATGTAAAACAAGTTATTTATTTTTCTTAAATACAGGATCTTCAATATCAAAATGTTTCTCCCAATCTGAAGGTCAGACATCCTGGAAAGGATTTTGGCGTGCGTCGTCCTTGTTCTCAAACTTTTTGTAATGCTCATGATATCTGATCTTATATTTTTAGAATGCATTACACATAAGTTCATTGACAATCTTGTGCTCCTCCCCCCAACCAAAAATTAGTTCGAAGGCATTCTTGAATAAATAAGACTCGCGAACAAATTAATTGCATATTATATATTTTGCAAAAATATTAAATAATTTGCTATAAAATGAATTAAATTATTACCAAACAGCGCTTCTTAATAAGCTCTTTGATATCTTGAAAAACTTTATGCCATGAAACTTGTAGCCAGACGTGCATAAATCCATGTAAGAGCACTTACATGAGAAGCAAACCAGACCATTGGTTCACCTTCACCTCCGATATAATTGTTAGGAATGTTAACTTTAATTTTATTAATTTTACGATATTTTTCTAATAGCACGCCTCTAGTAGTACATTGGCCTTGACGAGATTGCACGTTTAGCTCTAAAAAAACTATATGGCAATGTACACGTGAGAGAAATGATAGCTAGAATTTAGTATGCTTTGTGATTTATTTTAATTGAAACAATATTATACTAAATTTTTACCTTAGTCTAGAGAGTTAATCTCTAGTGATGAGCCAATTGGAGAGCTAGGCATAGGTGGAGATGGAATGGGAACCACCTTCCTCTTGGGTTGCATAATTTCAAAATACTAATACATGCATCACATAAAATATTTGTCATAAAAGTGCCATGTGAATACAAAACACATCAATCATATGTATCAGTTTCAGTAGACCATTCACCCTTCTTATTTGTAGATACTTCAGATGAATCAACATTGGACAATGATACACCACCAACTATATTACAACTCAATTATTACTACATATTAATATTAATATTTTTTACTTTAAATCAAAATTTATGTACTTGTAACATTTCAAAAGTAAATAAAATAATAATTTTTTTTATAATAAGTTGTTTACAACTTGTACTATAGTTGTTTTTATATTATTTTTCATTCACATTTTTCCCAACTATCGCATCAATAATATCAGCCTCAATATCTCCCATATGCTAAGGAATCATCTTATACTAACTCAAATCCACAAACAATTTGAAGCCAGGTTAACTCTCTTGGTATGCTTTTTAAGTAGAATGATTATCTTCTTCTTCATTTTGTCCATCCGCCTCATGGATGACATCATATATATTTCTTGGAGAAAAATTTCATACTACTCGTTGTTGATTTCCTAACTCAGGATCATTTAAATAAGATACTTTAGATGCTTGGAAAGCCAACATAAAATAATCATCTTCATACTATTTTTTCTATGTATTAATACTCAAGAAATATTCATCATCACACACTCCCCTTTGAGGATTGCTTAAATCCCAACTATTACACTTAAACAGATATACCACAAGTTCCTCCAAATATTTCAACTCATTTATATCGACAATAACCCCTTAAAAATCAATGTTCTCTCCCTTATGACTTCATTCGACTAGGCCACTTTTGTTTTGAGTTTTTCTATAACATTCTCGATCCATTGTATTATACCTATTTTCTTAAGAAATACATGCAGAATATAGAATTGCTCGTCTCGATGGACCACACACCAATGCATATAGTTTTTCAAAGATATCGTTAGGATTTCTACCATGCTTTTGTACAACATACATATTAAAGAGAGTATAAATGTATAAATAATTAAACAATCACTAGATTTTTAAAAAATATCAAAATTAAAAAAGAGTTAACTAAAAAAATGTGTAATATATATCATTATCCGATGTTCAAACCATTTAGAGAACTCTTCTTCATGTTCCTTATCTATATCAATTACTTCTTGTTCTTTGAGCAAGTTAATATGATCATTGAAATAGAAATATAATAAATAATTTACAACTCGCATAGAATTTTAAGCAGATTCCAATATCAATTATTAAATAAGGACACTTAATTCAAGTGGTTCTCTATCTCAAGACAATTGTTTAGCATGTACCACTGAGATTTCTTAAACTCTCTTCTAGACAAATCATAACCATACTCTGCATCAAGTGGACATACGTATTGGGAAAATATTTAAATAACATTTTTTTGTCTTGCTTGGTCGACATCAAAGTTTCTTTTTGACTGGTCAAACCTCATGTCAACTCCCTGGAAGTGCCTTGAACAAAATATATACCACTTATCGTCAATATATACTTCTGCAATTGACCCTTTTGGGCGATTCTAGTTGCCCACTATGCATTTTAACTTCACAAGGAATCTTTCAATAAGATACATCCATCTATACTGGGCTAGTCCTCCAAGTCGAGCCTAATGTGGCAAATAAACGACTAAGTGAACCATGATATCAAAGAACGACGGTGGATAAATACTCTCTAGCTTATACAATATTATAGCAATTTCTCATTCCATACGTTCCAAAGCTTCTATATTCAATGTTCTAGCACATAAATCTTTAAAAAATGCACATAGCTCATTCAAAGCCATGCATAAATCTCTCGTAAACTACCCACGAATACTAACTGGCTACATACGTTGTAAAAATACATAACAATTATGGCATATTAATCCAGTAACTTTCCAATCATTTGTCTGCACATACCTTGTTAGATTCGAGGCATAACCTTTTGGTAATTTAATTTTCATTAACCACTCACAAAAGTTAATCCTTTCATTCCTTAACAGTGCATACCAAACAATTGGAATATAGACAGACAAACCATTCTATTGTAAGTGCATTTCTTGTCTGATTCCCAACTGTTTCAAATCCTTCCTCGAGTTTAATGTATTCTTGCTTTCAATTAACATCAATGTTCCCAACATGGATTCACATATATTTTTCTCAATATGCATAACGTTGAGACTATGTCGCAATTTTAACATTGACCAGTACGGGAATTCAAATAATATGCTCTTCTTTATCTAATTTAACTCATTCTTAGTTTGCTTTTACTTACGTTATTTTTTATCTAACTCACTACTACTGACATGCACCAATTGTACAAGTACATCCTGTCCATACATATATGGTGGAGGGTGCACCCGTTCAACAATCCCATCAAATATTTTAGAGTTTCCACATCATCTATGGTCAACAAGTAAATAGCGATGATTACCCATAAAGCATAGTTTCATCCCATACGTAAGCCACTTAGATTGTGTCTGTTTGTTACATGTCAAACATGTCATTTTCCCCTTAGTACTCAAACTTGACAAGTTTCCATATGCGAGAAAATCATTTATTTTCCATAAGACTACAGTATGCATCTTGAATGAAGTATCCGTTTATGCATCAAATGTGTTGACCTCATTCTCCCATAAATCTTTGAACTCAACAATCAATAGTTGTAAATATACGTCTATATCATTTCATGGTGATCTCGGACCAGAAATGAGAAAACTCATCATAAAATATGGATCATTCATACACTTCTATGGTAATAAATTGTACAACATAAGTACAATTGACCAAGTACTATATGAAGTACTTATATTTCCAAACGTAATTAAATCCATATGTTGCCAACCCAAGATGCACATTATGAGGTTCTCAAAATTAGTACCTCCCCACCTTTCTCTACCACATCTTCTTCGTTATCATGCTACCCTTTTCCACTATGTTGTTTCTATCCCCCTTATTTTTTTTACTCTTTACTACTTACTCCCTTTATCTCCTTTCTTCTCATCTCAAACTCTTGGACAAATGCTTTTCCTACATCTGCTCCCCTCTGCACATCCATCTCCTTCTCCAACAAGTCATTTACTATTTTGTCACCCTTTCCTCTCCTCTCGTCACCTCTGTGTGTATTTTATGGCCCCAATCCAAGCTTCTAAAAAGCTCTTTCTTTTTTGCTCTTGCCCCTACTCTCAACCAAACTCCAAATTGAGCCCCCTCTCTCCTCTTTCCCCTTACAAGTTGTAACACCATGTGTAATACACCCGCAACTAAAACAGAAATGTGTTAACTTCTCATACCTGAAGGGTATCCAGTGAGCCTTCCCTTTAATTGTTATGGTTCTTCCTCTCACCAAAGGTTTTGATAAATCAATATCTATTAAAACCCTTGAAAATTTTCCTCATCCACTCCTATCTTCCTGCATATCCACCTTCTCTACTCTGCTAATGGTGGCTCCTATGAGCTCCCCTCATTCCCTGTTCATGCACACCAATGGTGAGTCATGCTTCTAAACCCAGAATCTTTCTCGTTTGAAATTCATTCTTTGTGATGGTGTATATCCATCAAACTGCAAAATCACAAACAATTAGTTATCAAAGAGCCATGGCCTTCCATCCAGAATACGCTACTTATCAGCTTGATTGGCAAAAATCATCACAAATGTATTCATTCTCACCTCTTGAAACTTAGATCTCTTATCCTCCACATTTTGGCCATCGTAGATTCAATCAATGCTTGACTAATACTCCTCTCCACCCATACATTTCCACCCAAACTTCGTTCTCCTTTGAAATTCAGGTCCTCTAATATGTTGTCTCCAAGCTCTATAGTCAGAGCTTCCTCTTCCGTTAACCCCAGTCTCTCCCGCTGCTCCTTTATTTCGTTCATCCTTCTCCACCTTAAACTCTCTGTCGTCTCTGCCGAATCCAATCACCAATAACGACAAAAATATTGGTTATGGACTTATGGTAAGCCACTTCACCTCACAACCACCTCTAATTATGTTAGAATCTTGGTGGACCCCACACTTCACCTCATCCTTCCTCTGGAGAGAAAAAAGAGGGAAGACTATATTGCAAGCCTCCTACATATGATTTTGGCAATTGGTTATTCTTTAAAGGTTAAGAGAAAGTGAACCAGTTATCAGTTGTTGCACTTAAATACATACATATGCCAAAAATATAGGCTCACATCTTATCACTATAAAATAAATTCATAGTATAACTTGTTCATACATGATGTGATTAAACTTGCAAATAGTGTCTCTCTTATGTAGATTTCTTTTTCGGTCTAGGTGTTTATGTCTAGCTTTTTAGTGCTCATTCGGATATTAAGAATATTTGATAAGACTTGTAAATGATGGTGAAATAATTTGTGAATAGTAGTAAAATAATTTAAGTTAGAATATTTTTTTGAGTTTTGATAAATGAGATAAAAAAAAAATTAATCAAAATATCCTAAAGTTCAAAAAGTATTTGAATAAAAAATTTTAATATTATTTTTATTTAAAAATTTTATAATTGTGTATTGTTTTTTGTTTTGTGTGAAGTTTGAAAAAATTGTAATGATTAAATATAAAAATTGGAGATTTGAAATTAAAAAATATTTTGCATTGAAGTAATATTTAAAAATAAAATATTTGAGAATACCTTAAAACTGTTTGAGAACCAAATAGAGGGTGTGTTCGCTCAAGTATAAGTAGAACTCACTCTAGTTCCACTGGAAAATGGAATTAAGTTAAAATCAACGTCCAAGTTTGGATATATCATGAAATTATCTAAAATATTCAGGAAGAAAAATGGTCACGGTCTCTGCTCTCATACATGAAACCTGGATAGGACTACGGGCTCATGCATAGATTAGGTACAAAGTGGCATATATTGCATTACCAGGCTATGTTGAGGATGATCATGATCAGTACGTTGCAGCAAGATACTGAAGTAAGTGGGCATTAAATGGACCGTGATCAGTCCTATTTGATCTCAATCTATAGTATTTTAAGATATTTACAACTCAAGAAGCAATTCCATAACAACATAGAAACTTCTGCTTTCCAATTAATGCTACATGAACGCGTAACAGGACAAAATCAATGATTTTAACTGCACAATATTTAAAGTTAACTTTTATTTACAAGTCAGCATGTGGAGTAGACTTCATTTGGTGTGATGGGTTTGATCGGTCTAAAGAATTCAGGCTTGGGGGTCAGTACCACGCTTTATGTACAAAGAACCTACATCTGGAACATCGGCATGAGAAGATGCCACTGAGGTAAGAGGCTGGAAGTTTGTGTTCCCTATAAACTAGTAAAGAGCCCATTTCAAATCGCAGAGGGTGTACTTGAGAGCTTTGGTCCAGTTTTCCTGCTTGTTGAAGCTCTGTGTGATGGAATAGGTTCCGACTTTGTCATTCTCAATCCTGCAATTACAACATAGAGATATGGAGTTTTAGGGCTCGTTTGAGTAATGAGCTAAAATGAGAAATTCTCTGAACTTTTCACAATTTCCTTTTCAAATATCTCTTAAACATAAAACACTTTTCAATTTCACAACTTTTTCATCTAATCCTTATATAATCATTACAATTTTTACGAATTTCAAAACAAAACACAAAAATCAATACAACTATTTCAAACTTCAAAATAAAAATAATATTAAAACAATATATTCAGACAATTTTTTAACTTCATAATTTTTTTTATTTAACTCTCTCTCTCATTTCCCAAAACACAATAAAACATCTTAACTCAGACAATTTCACAACTATTTACAAAATTCTGACATACTAGTGTACAAACAAGCCCATAATGTATCTTCAACTTGTTGCATATTTGCTTGATGCACAGGAACTGAAAATTTGATTAAATATGAAATAACATATATAACTAAGTTGCTAACTATCGGCATTTCGCGGAAAAAGGATAAAAAAGTTCGTTACATAAGCTGAATCATTAAACAATAAATAGAACCTTTAAAAATTTGTCAATATATATTACATAGCTTTAAATACAGTTAGAAGTTTGTGGGATGTAGTCAAGTAGGGTAACTTCATTTGCCATCCAATTGACCCTCGGGAGGCATCATAGTGATATGGGATCAAAGGGTGGTAGAGAGGTGGAAGATTGTGCGTAATAATCCTTATTCTACGTCTGCGTAAATCAACTGGAGACTTATAGACATTACATATAATAGAAACATTTATGCTATTCTTTCAAAAAAAATAATAAATCAAAATCTGAGGGTAAAGGGTCCCTCTCGTTCGGTCTTATCTTAATCCATTTCTATTCTTCTTTTAGGTAAGTTAATTCTAAATGCCTTTTTTTTTTTTTTTTTTTTTTTTGCCTTAATTACTATTTTTTGGAAAAGTTTCTTTTTATTCTTCTCAATGAGTCACCATCAATGCCAGTCTTGTTGCTTTCTGGGTTAAAGCACTCATATGGCCAAGCTGGAAGATGGTACGTCAATAGGCCTACCTTCTTGGAATTTCGGGGCGCCTTATTTTAACCAACAGGAATCAAAAGAAATCAATGGAATCGTTGCTCTCGTTTTCCATAAAGTTGGTTAGTATGTGATAGAAAAACCTCTTCTTATCTCAAATTACATCTGTTTAAAGTCTTAAAGTTCTGTAGGGTTGACCAGTGCAAAACTGTAAGTGCACAGTATCGTAGTTTTATAATAAAGTGATAAGAAGAGTATCGTCCTTAGGGAATGGTACCTTACTTTTTCCAAATACTAAAATTATACTAATCTCGATTTTATCTAGAGGAATCACTAAGATTTTTGTAGTTACAAATTAAACTAAGATAAACTCAAAGAGAAATACGCAAAGGAAATAAAACTGACGTTCGAAGATCAAATTAATGGGAAAGAAAACTTCTAGGAAATCGATTTCACCTAATTCTTCACTATGCTTTTCTCATTCAGCTAATTTAATTTAATTCTTTTTGTTCATTAACAAATCTCTAATTCATCCAACAGCTTCTTTCGATAGTCAATTGAAAATGATTCTTGTTTATCAATTCACACAAGAATATACAAATTAAAAAATCAAGAAAGCAATAAGATTAATGATTTAATTACTACATAGGTTCATACAAGTCTTTCGATCTCTATACTTACTTATGCTGAAATATTCAAGATCTACCCTATGATTCCCTCTTTCGATAGCAAATCACAAGATTAATTATCATCTAATCAATATTCAGTTAATTAGAAGCAATAAACTCAGAATAAATCAGATAAACAAAGAGAGAATTGCCTTAAATTAGCATAGACAATCAAGCATAGTTCATAAATAAGTTACATCGTTTTCCTAGAATAAAGAAAATTTAGCTCATACTAGAAATAAAATTCAACATAAACGAATTCACCATAATTGTTCTGAGAATATTGGAAGAAAATAAATGCTAAAAAATACTCCTTGCAGCCGCAACTCGTCTTCAAAAACTCAAGGAAATGATTCAATGCTTTTCTCCCGTCTGGGCTCGTGTATGATTCCAACGTACGTGCCATATATGGAATTTCCTCTCCAAAACAGATTAATTGAATCCTTCTAGCTGTGTTTTTCTGTCCCAAAAAGTGTTCTCCAGTCCAAAAAGTACGGCCATAGAGTGAAAAATCACTTTTATATGGTGTGACGGTGGAAAACTCTGGATCTGTCAAAATACGATAATGTCTCCGCTCGAGCGAAATTAGGCAGAGTCGAACGCTCGATGTGCACTCGATAGGACGCTCGAGCGAATTCAGGCAGAGTCGAACGCTCGATGTGCGCTCGACACCCCGCTCGAGCAATCTTGTAAAATCTGTAATACGAAATTTTGCAAGTCATCAAATACCCCCAAACTTACAACTTTGTTTGTCCTCAAACAAAAAGAAAAGCAAATGATAGTTTAGGCAATATCAACTCGACCCCAAAGAGAAGTATCATCACTCACTAAGCTTTTATGAATTTAGATTTCTTCACTAGTATCTTACTCTTTTAACATCAAAGATAGCAAGAAAATCAATAAAAAATTTTGCAATTTGTCAAGCAAGAGTTAGGCGTTTACTTCAACCTAAAGCTAAGACCTTGAGTGTGTGTGTGATATAGTCAATTTAACCTCAAACCACCTGCAAACTCAGATAAAAGTAGAACAACCAAAATCAGAAAAATTCTCTTAAAACTGTTAGGAGGTTGTGGTACGGGGCATACAATTACAACTGAAGTAGAAATGAGAAAGTAGAAATGAGAAAGAATAAGGAACTCCAATTGTAGAAGAATTTCACTTATAGCAAAAGGATTACAAGAATTTCTCTCTTGAATAAGGAGAGCACAATTGACAATACTCTCTCTTATAAAAGGAGAAAACTCACTCTTTATTGTAAAAGGAAATACAATATATAGGAGAAACCTCACTATTTTTCTCTCTAAAACTCTCTCGCTTTCTCTAAATTTTTCTTTCAAAATGGGATTTTTTTTTTTAATAAGGAACTCCAATTGTAGAAGAATTTCACTTATAGCAAAAGGATTATAAGAATTTCTCTCTTGAATAAGGAGAGCACAATTGACAATATCCTCTCTTATAAAAGGAGAAAACTCACTCTTTCTTATAAAAGGAGAGACAATATATAGGAGAAACCTCACTATTATTCTCTCTAAAACTCTCTCTCCTTCTCTAAATTTTTCTTTCAAAATGGGATAGGTTTCTAAAAGCAAAAACATGTATTTATAGGAGTTAAAGGAGATGGAAGATGGCAGAAGCAACTGGAAGATGGCGGAAGCAAATGTGAACGCAAGCTTGATGTAGGTTGTCAACTAGCTACCATTTTTGACCCATAAAGGTGGCGGTGGAAGATAGCGGAAGCAAGTGGAAGATGGCGGAAGCAACTGGAAGATGGCGGAAGCAAATGTGAATGCAAGCTCAACTAGCCACCATTTTTGACCCATAAAAGTCCATAAAAGTGGCTTTACCGCTACATATCTCCCACTTAAAGTCACTTTTGTAATCCTTCTATCTTTTCTACACTTTCCATCTCCATGCCGCTTACATATCTGCTAGGCCTAAGGAGGATCGACACCAGATAAACTTGTCATTATTAATTGGCTTTGTTAATATATCTGCTAGGTTGTCTTTTGTATGGATTTTTTGTATATCCACACTTCCTTCTTCCACCTTCTCACGAACGAAGTGATACTGAACTCGTATGTGCTTTGTCCTTGAATGAAATACTGGATTCTTTGCCAAATGCAAAGCGCTCTGACTATCACAAAATAAATCAACCTTCTCTTGTACGTGTCCGAGCTCTTCCAGTAACATTTGCAACCATATTGCCTCTTTGCTAGCTTGTGTAGCTGCGACATATTCTGCCTCCGTTGTAGAAGTAGCCATGATAGACTGCAATTTTGAAACCCAGCTTACAGCTCCTCCAGTAAGAGTAAACACATAACCTGAGGTGGACTTGCTCTTGTCAAGATCACCTGCATAATCTGAATCAACATAGCCTCTGACAGTAAAGTCTGATCCTTCATAACATAATGCGACATTTGAGGTACCCTTGACATATCTCAGGATCCTCTTTACAGCACTCCAATGCTCTTTACCAGGATTCGCCATGTATCGACTAACCACTCCCACTGATTGTGCAATGTCTGGTCTTGTACAAACCATAGCGAACATTAAGCTACCCACTGCTGATGCATACGGTACTCGAGACATTTCCATCCTCTCTGCTTCATTGCTAGGACTCATACTTGAGGATAACTTGAAATTAATAGGAAGAGTGGTAGAAATTGGCTTACAATCTTGCATGTTGAAGCGTCGCAAGATTTTCTTCAAATAATTTTTCTAAGAAAGCCATATCTTCCTATTATTTCTGTCTCGGTAAATTTGCATCCCTAGAATCTTGTTTGCTGGTCCCAAGTCCTTCATTTCAAACTCCCTAGCCAACTGTGCCTTTAAGTTTGTAATACGATCTTTGTTGGGGCCTGCTACCAACATGTCGTCAACATACAACAACAGAATAATGAAATTACCATCACCAAATCTCTTGTAGTAAACACAAGGATCTGAAATATGTCTGTTGTATCCAAGGCTCATGATAAAGGAATCAAATCTCTTATACCAACATCTCGGCGCCTGTTTGAGACCGTATAGAGATTTGTTCAACCTGCAAACCAAGTTCTCTTTTTCTTTTTCTTCAAAACCTTCTGGTTGGAGCATGTAAATTTCTTCTTCAATTTCTCCATGAAGAAATGCAATTTTCACGTCCAGTTGTTCTAAGTACAAGTCAAATGTAGCACACATCGCAAGGACTGCTCGAACCGTTGAGAGTCAAACAACAGGAGAGAATATTTCGTTGAAGTCTATGCCTTCTTTCTGAGCGAATCCTTTCACCACCAATCTAGCACGATACCGCTCCACTTGATCATTGCCATTTCGTTTGATCTTGTAAACCCATTTGTTTCCGATGGCCTTCCTTCCTTGTGGTAGTGGTACAAGATCCCATGTTTTGTTTTTATGGAGAGCTTCAATTTCTTCTTGCATTGCAACCATCCACAGAGAAGCTTCTTGACTATTTGTAGCCTCATGGAAATTTGACGGTTCTCCATCTTCTATTAGTAGACAGTATGCGACATTTCCCTCCATGATGTACTCTGAGTGCCAAGCTGGTTCTCTTCTCTCCCGAGTTGATCGTCGAACTTGTGGAATTGCACACTTAGCTTGTTCTTGTTCTTCGTGCTCTGATATTGCTTCAGAAGAATCTAGAACTTCTAATTCTTGTCTTTCTTCAACTTGAACTGTAGTAGTCTCTGGTTTCTCTTTTGAAGTGCTATCATTCTCTTTTTCTTGTACCTTATCTTCTACAAGTACAACATCCCTGCTGATTAGCACCTTGCAGGCAGTGGGATCCCACAGGCGATACCCCTTGACTCCATCAGCATACCCTAAGAAAATACATTTTCTAGATTTTGGATCTAGCTTTGATGTTTCTTGGGCGTTGTACATAACATAAACAGAACTTCCAAATGTATGTAAGTGAGAATAATCAGCTGGCTTATCAGTCCACATCTCCATCGACGTTTTCAGATCAATTGCGGTTGATGGTGACCGATTGATCACATAACAAGCAGTCTTGACTGCTTCTGCCCAAAATGACTTGGCCATTCCCGCAGTTCTCAACATTGCTCTTGTTCGTTCTAACAAGGTTCTGTTCATCCGCTCTGCTACTCCATTTTGTTGTGGAGTGTATGCCACCGTGAGCTGCCTTTTGATACCTTCTTGTTGACAGAAGCTATCAAATTCAATGCCAGTATATTCTCCTCCATTGTCTGTCCTTAAACACTTGATCTTCTTTTCAGATTCAAGCTCAACCCGCGCTTTGAATATTTTGAAAACTGAAAATACATCTGCTTTATTTTTTATTGGATACACCCAACATCTCCTGGAGTAATCGTCAATAAATGACACAAAGTATTTTGCTCCTCCTAGGGACAAAAATGGTGCTTGCCAAACATCAGAATGGATTAGTTCTAAGATAACTTTACTTCTAGCAGAGGAACTACTGAATTTCAATCTGTGCTGCTTACTAGTAACACAATGCTCACAAAAGGGTAATGAAACCTTTTTGAGCCCTGGAAGAAGCTTTTGTTCAGCAAGAATCTTCAAACCTCGTTCCGACATGTGGCCAAGCTTACGGTACCACATCATTGTTAATTCTTCTGCCGAACTTGCCAACGCAGTGGATGCTTCTCCTTCTTGTTGTGTTTCTCCTTTAAGCATGTACAAATTTGCAGCTATCTTTTCCACTTTCATCATTACAAGCGCGCCTTTAACTATTTTCATGATCCTATCTTGAATATGGGTTTTACACCCACTATTATCTAATTGTCCTAAAGACAATAGATTTTTCTTCAGGCCTTTCACATGTCGTACCTCCTGAATGGTGCGAACTGTACCGTCACACATCTTCAATTTGATGGTACCAATACCAGCAATCTCCAAGGCATGATCGTCTCCCATGAACACAGATCCTCCTGAGATAGGTTCATATTGATAGAACCATTCTCTCCGGGGAGTCATATGCCATGTTGCTCCTGAGTCAATAAGCCAGACATCAGCAAATCTTCTTCTACCTTCAGTGACTGTTGTTGCCTCACTGTATAAAATTTCACCATCATCTGAGGTGCTTGCTACACAACCCTGAGCTTTTGACAACTCAGGGCCTTTTCCTTTGGCTTCTTCGTTCTTCTTGATATGCCAACACTCCCTTTTGTAGTGCCCTTTCTTGCCACAGTGATGACACTTGACATTCTTCTTACTTCTGGATTTTGATCTACTCTGATTTTGACTCCCACTGGGGCCACGTTCCGTTGATCTCCCTCTCGTCATTACCAAAGCTTCGGCTTGCTGTGAACCTCCTGGTCTATCTTCTTTGCTTTTGCGCCGACTTTCTTCTTCAAGAACTGCAGCTGCAATATCATCGAAGACTAGAACTTCAATGTTGTTGGTTAAGTTGATGATGAGTTGATCATACGAATCAGGTAGACTTTGAAGTAGAATTTCGGCACGTTCACCCGTCTCTATGTTATGCCCCATTGCTGTGAGCTGTGAAAATAAAGTGTTAAGGGTGTTGATGTGGTCTGTCACCATAGTTGACTCCATCATCCGAAGGGTGTAGAGTTTTCTTCTCAAGAAAATTTTGTTGTGTAGTGATTTGGCCTCGTACAACTTTATCAGAGTATCACATATCTCTTTTGCTGTCTTTTTCTCCGCCACACTTGACAATACTCCATCAGCTAGTGCTAGGTGCAGATTAGCAATAGCATTGCCATCCATCTCGTTCCACTTGCCGTCGTCAGTGATCTCATCGGGTCTATCTCCAATTGCCGTCAAGCAATTATCTTTCCTCAAAATTGCTTTTAGTCTCATTTTCCACAATGAGAAATTACTCCCATTGAACTTCTCTATTTCGTACTTCGTCGCCATTATTGAAGATGCCTCCTTTCCACAAACTGGATCTAACTATAGCACGAAAACCGGCTATAAACCTGATGCTCTGATACCACTGTTAGGAGGTTGTGGTACGGGGCATACAATTACAACTGAAGTAGAAATGAGAAAGAATAAGGAACTCCAATTGTAGAAGAATTTCACTTATAGCAAAAGGATTACAAGAATTTCTCTCTTGAATAAGGAGAGCACAATTGACAATACCCTCTCTTATAAAAGGAGAAAACTCACTCTTTATTGTAAAAGGAAAGACAATATATAGGAGAAACCTCACTATTTTTCTCTCTAAAACTCTCTCTCTTTCTCTAAATTTTTCTTTCAAAATGGGATTTTTTTTTTTTAATAAGGAACTCCAATTGTAGAAGAA